>NW_027397108.1:351697-429599 GCF_003265705.2 Callorhinus ursinus
GAGAGAGAGAGAGAGAGAGAGAGAGAGAGAGAGAGAGAGAGAGAGAACAAGTTGGGGGAGGGGCAGAGGGAGAAGCAGGCTCCCAGAGGAGCAGGGAGCCTGATGTGGGGCTTGATCCCGGGACCCTGGGATCAAGCATGACCCGAGCCGAAGGCAGAAGCTTCAGCAACCGAGCCACCCAGGCGCCCCCTGGAAGTCTGTCCTTCTCAATCCCTTTCATCTCTTCTCACTCCTCCCCTCCCTCCCCTCCCCTCTGGTAACCACCAGTTTGTTCTCAGATTTCTGAGTCTGTTTCATCATTTTAGGAGACGGGACCACACACCTTATTGTTCAGGAAGCCTAGAGAGTCTTACAGACTCAACATTTCCATTGCCCACCTCACCCACCCACAATCAGCAAAATAAATCAGCAAAAATAAACTAGTGTCTTGCCCAGACACTCGCGCTTCCCCTTGAAACGCTGAGAGGTGAGTCCCTGAAACTTTTGCTACAGCCCAGGGGCCACTGATGTGCAACTATGCAAAACGTCTGGCTTTATTTTTACAGAGCATTAATGAAGCATCCACCAAAACAAGAAACCTTAGCAATCAACCATGCCCATCTGGAGCCGGAGATGGCTCCACATCAAGGTTTGTTAAAGAAACACATCACTTAAACCACACTGGAAGGAGCCCTAAAGGATTCGATTTACTACCAACATTGTAGAGAAATGTCAAGGCCTCCAGGGTCCCTGTAAGAAGCCATCAGTGTGAGCTTAACAGCTTCTTGAGACCAGTTCTGTAAATGGTTCCAACATTCTTCCTTCTGGAGGAACAAATAGGCCTTTCTCATATCAATGTTTTTGGCCTAAGTCAATGGCCTTGTGAGTAATGCTAAGGTATTATACCTATAAAGACAAAAGGGGGATGCTGGGAACCTCTCCTCTGCTGAAAAAAGAGCTCCCTCCAGAGAAATAAGACCTTTTTGAAGTTCTATTCAACAGCAGAACAGAGTGACCATTCTAGCAATTCCTCCATCAACGAGACCTACTCAATAGTAACCACTCAGGTCATCTATGGAGCACAACAATCATCCACAGCCATCCTGGCAGCCGCCACTCTCCAAGAAGCCCTGGTTCCTTTCAGCAGCAAGGATTACACTCTTGAATACTAGGTTCTTCCTGGTGAGGTCGTTAACATTGCTGGTTGGTGCATCAAAGAGCCAGGAAAGCTGGGCGCCTGGGTGGCTCAGTTGGTTAAGCGACTGCCTTCAGCTCAGGTCATGATCCTGGAGTCCCGGGATCGAGTCCCACATCGGGCTCCCTGCTCAGCAGGGAGTCTGCTTCTTCCTCTGACCCTCTTCCCTCTCGTGCTCTCTATCTCTCATTCTCTCTCAAATAAATAAATAAAATATTTAAAAAAAAAAAAAGAGCCAGGAAAGCTATACACACATGTATAATTTCTTAAAAATTATACATTTACATTGTTTTTTTTAAGATTTATTTGAGAGAGAGAGAGAGAGGAGAGGGGGGGACACAGAGGAAGACTAAGAGGGAGAAGGAGACCCCTGCTGAGCAGGGAGCCCAACACAGGGCTCGATCCCAGTACCCTGGGATCATGACCTGAGTGGAAGGCAGATGCTTAACCGACTGAGGCACTGAGGCGCTCCTACATTGGTATTCTTAATCTGGCCATATCTTTAACAAACTCAGATGCACTTAGGTGTCTTTTTTTTTTTTTTTTTAATCCCTCATCCTTTTCTTTTATAATCCAATAAGGCATGTAATGATCTCTCCGGGATGCTCTGGGATGGGAAGAGAATTTGACACTTAAGAGTAAAATGAAGCTTCTTGAAAATGAGGGTCTTTTACCTGGTGTCTGTTATTATTGCATTGTGTGTAAAAGAACACAAGGACTTAAATGAAATATTTTCTTTTCCTATTGCATTAGTATATTAAATGTCTCTAACATCACAGTCCGTGTTCATATTCCCCACAGTTCTAAAGAAGGTGGTCCCAGGATGCCAGCACGAGGGAATGAGCAATGAAAAACCCTGTGAGTCTTTAGAACAGAAGAAACTGACTCTTCCACAGAGTATGAAGCTTCTCTGGGCAAAGGAAGGAGAAATCAATCTTGACAAGGTGTTTGCTGCAAGCCTGCACCACATTCACTGGCACTTCTCACCACATTCATGGGTGAATCATACTTTTAGTTCCCCTTGCTCTACATGTGAGGAAACGGAGGCTCAGAGAGGTAATGTGCCCAAGGTCACACCCTGGGGAGAAAGCGAACCAGGAATTAAATATCAGTCTCTTGAACCTTAAAGCTTCTGCTCTTTCCCCGCTCCACTTCCTCCCTGTACGGAATGTCTGCCTTCTAAACAGAGAGACATCTACAACCTGTCAGAGGCCTCAGATCATCTACTCCAACATCCTCATTTGACAGAGATGCACGTGCGGAGGCCCGGAGAGCAACTGGCCTGTCCAGAGTCACGTGGATAACTGGAGACAGAGCGAGTGTGGGAACGTGAAGTGCTTCCAGTCAACAGAGAGCACCAACATATTGGGACAAGCCGGAAGAACAGCACTACAGGAATTTGAAAAGAGGATGGTAATTGTGAGCCAGAAGGCAGGGGTAGATGAGCTGAGCTTTGAAGGTAAAAGAGGGCATGGATTCCTAGGGAAGAAGAGCACTGGTACCCGAGCAAAGAGCAAAGCACAAACCGCAGCCACAGTCAGCTGGGTGGGGCTGCTGCTTGCCTGTGCGCAGAGCCAGGACTTTGCAGGAAATGTGGTCCCTGTGAAGGTACGACCCGCCCTGCCCACACACCCTGGTCTGTGGCTAAAAGCTAGTCCCCTGAGAGATGTAAACAGTGGCCCGAAGTTCAGAGGCGCTTGGGGAGGAAATGATCCAAAATCTCCACCCCTAATTTTGTAACTATCACTCACTCTGCAGACTAGACCATTTCAACCCTGGTTAGTGGCTGCGAAGAACAAAACTTTCTTTTTTAAAGTCTAAAGAATCATGGAACACTACATCAAATACTGTATGGTGATTAACATAATAATAAAAAAAGACACTTAAAAAAAAAGTCTAAAGACATGTAAGTTGTTACTGTTGTCTATGTTGAGGCCAGCAAATAAGCATATCAAAAAGAAACAAATCCACCTGTAAACTTTAATTACAACTTTTTATGAGAAAATAGTAAAGAGATGGAAAAACAACTCAGAGTGAAAAGAACTACAGTTGACCTTTGAATGACATGGCTTTGAATTGCACAGGGCCCACTTACACAGGATTTTTTCCAATAAATACAGTATTGTAAATGTATTTTCCTTATAATTTTTTAAAGATTTTATTTATTTATTTGAGAGAGAGAGTACAAGCAGGGGGGAGGGCAGAGGGAGAGGGAGAAGCAGACTCCCTGCTGAGCAGGTAACCAGATGCGGGGGCTCGATGCCAGGACTCTGGGATCATGATCTGAGCCACCCAGGCACCCTCCTTGTAATTTTTTAAATAACACTTTCTTTTCTCGAGTTTACTTTATGGTGAGAATATAGTATGTAAGGAGAAGCCTGGGTGGCTCAGTCAGTTGATTTCTTCTCAGGTCATGATCTCAGGGTCGTGCGATGGAGCCCCACAATGGGCTCCACCTGGGTGTGGAGCCTGCTTAAGATGCTCTCTCCCTCTCCCTCTGTCCCTCCCCCCAACTCATGCACGTGCGTGCACTCTCTCTCAAAAAAAAAAAAAAAAAATACGGGGGGGGCGCCTGGGTGGCTCAGTCGTTAAGCGTCTGCCTTCGGCTCAGGTCATGATCCCAGGATCCTGGGATCGAGCCCCACATCGGGCTCCTTGCTCGGCGGGAAGCCTGCTTCTCCTTCTCCCACTCCCTCTGCTTGTGTTCCCTCTCTTGCTGTGTCTCTGTCAAAAACAAAATCTTTAAAAAAAAATACGGCATACAATACATACAGCATATGAAACTTATGTTAATCAACTGTTTATGCTATCAGTAAGGCTTCTAGTCAAGAGCAGGCTGTTAGTGGGTAAGGTTTTGAGAAATCAAAAGTTATACATGGATTTTCAAATGCAAGGGGTGTCAGCGCCCCTAAACCTTCCACTGTTCCAAGGGTTAACTGTACCTGTAAATGGTGGGATCCTATAAAAGTCACTCAGGGGCAGCTCACTGACCCAAGATGTAAATGCCTTTGGTGGAGAGGCCATTCCCCTGCAGCCCCTCCCACCCTCAGGCTATTAAAGACTACCGGGAGGGAAAAGCAGAGTGGGATCATCTGAACATTTAGAAAAAGAAAAACCAGTGAGGCGAATGCATGAACTTCAAATACAAAGGGAGTCCATGTCCAGCAGACTACATGCTCTACAGTTCAGTAAAAGCCAATGTGAAGATGAAAAATCCTGCTTTCATGGTGCCCTTTTTGCCAGTCCAATCACTGTGGAGCTTCACAAATGATTCTTGGGTTCCAAGCTTGACCTAATGAAACCAGAATCCCTAGTGGTAAAGCCCAAGAAAGTGTTCTTTTCAAAATCTTCCAGGGGGAAGAACAGTCTTTCCAAAAAAATGGTGGCAGGACAACTGGATATCCCCATGCAAAAGAATGAAGTTGAACCCCTTCCTCATGCCTTATAGAAAAGTTAACTCAAAATAGGTCAAAGTCATAAACCTAAGAACTAAAACTATAAAACTATGAGAAGAAAACTGAGCAAATCTTTGTGACGTTGAATCAGGCAATGGTTTCTTACCTGTGACACTAAAAGCATAAACCATCAAAGAAAAAAAGATAAAACTGACTGACTTCATCAAAATTTAAAACTTTTGTGCTTTAAAGGACCCTTTCAAAAAGTGAAAAGACAACCCACAGAACTGCAGAAAATATGTTCAAATATGTATGTGATAAAAGACTAGCATCCAGATTATATAAAGAAATCTTTCAACTCAACAATAAAAAGATAAATAAACCAAGTTTAAGAACGGGAAAAGGGATCAGAATAGATATTTCTCCGAAGAAGATATACAGATGGCTAATAAGGATATGAAAAAAATGCTCAACATCAAAAGAAGTTCGAACAGTTATTAGGGAAAGGCACATCAAAATCACAATGGGATAGCACATCACACCCACTAGGGTGGCTACAATAAAAAAGACAGACAAGGGCGCCTGGGTGGCTCAGTTGGTTAAGCGACTGCCTTCGGCTCAGGTCATGATCCTGGAGTCCCGGGATCGAGTCCTGCATCGGGCTCCCTGCTCGGCGGGGAGTCTGCTTCTCCCTCTGACCCTCCCCCCTCTCATGTGCTCTTTCTCTCATTCTCTCTCTCTCTCAAATAAATAAATAAAATCTTTAAAAAAAAAAGACAGACAATAATGAGTGTGGTAAAGGATGTAGGATAATTGAGACTCATACATTGCTGGTAGGAGTTTAAAATGGTGCAGGTGCTGTGGCAAACAGTTTGGCAATTCCTCAAAAAAGAAAAAAAAACCCAAGGTTATCACAGGACTCAGCAATTCCACGCCAAGGTATACCCAAGAGAATTGAAAACATATGTCCACCTAAAAGGTCATTATATAAAAATTTGCAGCAGCACCAGTTCTAATAGCATGAAAGTGAAATAAACCAAATGTCCATCGAGAAGAATGGATAAACAAAAAGCAGTAGTCAGATCCACACAATGGTATACAGGAATGAAGGACTGATACATGTTACAACAGGGATGAGCCTTGAAAACCTTATGCTAAGGGGCGCCTGAGTGGCTCAGTCGTTAAGTGTCTGCCTTTGGCTCAGGTCATGATCCCGGGGTCCTGGGATCGAGCCCCGCATCGGGCTCCCTGCTCCAAGGGAAGCCTGCTTCTCCCTCTCCCTCTCCCCCTGCTTGTGTTCCCTCTCTCACGGTCTCTCTCTGTCAAAATGAATAAATAAAATCTTAAAAAAAAAAAAAAACCTTATGCTAAGTAAAATAAGCCACATACCATATGATTTCATGTAGTGAAATGTCTAGAGTGGACAAATCCACAGAGACAGAAAGCCGATTCAGGGGCTGGAGTAGAGCCTGGGGAATGACTGCTAACAGGTGCAAGGTTTCTTTCTGGGGTGATGAAGATGTTCTGGAATTAGATAGTGGTAAAGGGTGCCTACACAACCACCATCTCCTTCTGCCCCAATATGGCTGTACCTGGCCTGGAGGCACCTGATTGCTTTCTTCGTTGTTCCCTGCGGAAAACCATTGGTAGTGACATCCAGCGGCTGCTCAGGAACTGCGCTCCAGCTGATGGCTACGAAAAAAAAAAGATTTTGGAGTTAAAACTGTTCAGTTTCCCGTGAACGTCAGAAGTGTTTTCACAAAAATATTTCCCTCTCTATCCAGATCAGAGTCAGTGGCTGCCACTCCGATGCTTGGCCTCCAGAATATAGTAATATTAAAGCGGTTCATCATTCATCATCTTCATTAGAAGATCTAATAACCACTAAGCCCTTATTATATGCTGGGCACACAGTCAATGCATGAAACAGGATTTCTCATTTAATCCTCATAACAATCCTAATAAGGAAATGACGTATTTTTTTCATCATAGGCATACTCTTATAACCCTCATTTCCTCTTTCACCCCTCGCCCCTGGTAACATCAGTTTGTTCTCTACAGTTAAAGGGTCTGTTTCTTGGGGCGCCTGGGTGGCTCACTTAGTTAAGCATCTGCCTTCGGCTCAGGTCATGATCCCTGGGGCCTGGGATTGAGTCCCACATTGGGCTCCCTGCTCGGCAGGGAGTCTGCTTCTCCCTCTCCCTCTGCATCTCCCCCTGCTTGTGCACACTCTCTCTTATGAATACATAAAATCTAAAAAAAAAAAGTCTGTTTCTTGGTTTGTGTCTTTTTTCCCTTTGATAGTTGTTTTGTTTCCTAAATTCTACATATGAGTGAGATAATATGATATGTCTTTCTCTGACTTATTTTGCTTAGCATAATACACTCTAGCTGCATCCACATTGTTCCAAATGGCAAGATTTCATTTTCTTCTACGGCTGAGCAATAGTCCACTGTGTATATACACCACATCTCCTTTACCTATTCATCAGTTGATGTGAACTTGGGCTGCTTCCATATCTTGGCTATTGTAAATAATGCTGCAATAAACGCAGGAGTGCATGTATTCCTCTGAATGTTTTTGTACTTTTAGGGTAAATACCCTGTAGTGCAATTACTAGATCATAGGGCAGTTTTAATTTTTTGAAGAACCTCCAAACTGTTTTCCACAGTGGCTGCACCAGTTTGCATTCCCACCAACAACAGTACAAGGAGGTTCCTTTTTCTTCACATCCTTGCCAACACTTGTTTCTTGTGTTGATTTTAGCCATTGTGACAGGCGTGAGGTGTTATCTCATTGTGGTTTTTATTTGCATTTCCCCAATGATGAGTGATGTTGATCATCTTCTCATGTGTCTGTTAGCCATCTGGATGTCTTCTTTGAGGAAATGTCTGTTCAGGCCTTTTGCCCATTTTATTAATTGGACTAAATGTTTAAAAAATGATATTCTTATCTGAAGACGAAGAACCTCAGGCTAAGGCAGGATGAGAAAGTTGCTCAAGCATGAACCTGCCTCATGGTGGTCAAGCCTACATTACTGATGACTCAGGTAACAAGCTGCCTTCCTGCTGGATGGATGCAACCCCTCCCAGGCCACTCCACCGTCTGGGGAAAAGTTACTCCAGGGCAAGCGGAACGCGAATACCTTACCTGCACCACAAGGAACAAGTCGGCCGGGGCCATCAGCCCTTTTTGCCTGCACTGCACAGCGGCTCTGTTCAAACAGGAAACCTGACTGCTCTATTTTCACTTCCTGAACTCCAAAGCCTTTGGGTAGCGCTGAGACGTTCCGACACCTAAACGTGAGGGAAAATGCACTCAGTTCAGGCATGCTCCTCGAGGAAGACAGTGTCTAGGCCCGTGGACCCCTTCAACACACCTGAGTCTCGGTGAGAGGGTGTGACAGAACAGAATCAAGATCATATGAGCCTTACAGCCGGAGGAAGATCCCTTCCTATCTCTCTGAAGTGAAAACGATGAGCTGAGTCACCGCCTCTCAGTGACTTCAGGGACTCTAAACTCCAGTCCTGCTACTGGTTTTGAAAGATTTCAAACCCTTGAACAGAAATATTAATTTGTTGGCATCTGCTTCCTAGGGAATCCTCCAAACACACCAGAAACCAAAACTCTCCTATAATATAAAAGCTTCGTTTTTCCCTCTTGGGTCTTTCATACCATCTAGAGGCCAACATGACACTGCTCTGGAACCAAGTGGACAGCAGCTATAAAGCCTCAGAATAGGGAAAGCAGGGAAAACACAGAAAATGTCTTAGACAAAGGGGTGCTTTCGTTGAAAACATCTAATTGGGATATAGTGGATACCACATAATTCATCCATTTTAAGTGTATAATTCAAGGGTTTGTTTTTTTACTATATTCACAGAATTGTGCCACTCTCACCACAATCTATCACCTTTCACCCCTGATAAGAAACCCTGCACCCATCAGCAGTCACTCCCCACACCCTTCTCCAGCACCCACCAATCTACTTCTGGATTTGCCCATTTTGGACATTTCACACCATCAAATCATACACTATGCCGCTCCTGCCACTTAGCACAGAGCTTTCAAGGCTCATCCGTGTCGTAGCTTGAGCCAGGCTTCGCTCCTTTTTGGGGCTGATAACCCAGTTTAACAGTCTATCACCTTTCATTTATCCATTCACCAGCTGATGCACATCTGGGCTGTTTCACTTTGTGGCTCTTGTGACTGGTACTGCTAAACATTCACGTACAAGTTTTTATGTGGATGCACATTTTCATTTCTCCTGGGTACACCCCCCTGGAGTGGAATTAGTGGGTGTGCTCCCTGGATTCAGCCTCGGGAGCACTGCATCCGACACGACAGGCCTCCCCTGGCCATGGCCTCACTCTGCCCTCATTTACCACAGCCTTAACTGGGCTTGGCTGCCCTTCTTTAGGAAGACCACATTTGAGTGATCATCCTTTGTCTTTAATCTTTTAAAGACAATGATGTTGATGGTTTTTAAAAATTACAGTAGTGATATATATTACAGAAAAATTAAAAAACAGAGTAACCACAAAGAAGAAAAAAAAACACCCATAAATATCACAACTCAGAGATAATCATACCAATGTCTTGGTGTATATCCTCCCACAATTTTTTTTCTATGTGCATATTATACTTTAAGACCAACATGAACTCATCATAATCTTTTAACTTGCTCTTTAAAAATTATGAGCATCTTTCCAGGTCAAACATTCATCGATATCAGCTTTAACAAAAATCACCTAATCTACTGTTGGTCATGGTCATTTCACTGGTTTTCTTTTCTTTCTTAAACATGACTACACACAAAGCTAAACGTTTGAGCGCCTTCTTAATTATTTCCTTAGGACAAATTCCTAGCAATGGAACCACTGATCAAAACGTATGGATGTTTTAACGGCTCTTTGGACATCCTCTCAGACTGCTTCTTGGAGAGGCTCTTCCGGCTTCGACCTCCCTCCCTGCTCACCTCCCAGTCAGAGCTCTCTGCATGGCCTCCTGGCTGTATGGGCACCTCCCAATCACCACGGCTGACAGGTAGATGGGCTCTTCTAGAAGGTGCATCAACAGTGCCCCCTGGCATCCGAGGACATTCCACCGGGCCAGCTTGTCACTGCAGGACAGGGAGCAAGTCCGGTCTCCCCGGCCGGGCTTCACTCGGAGCAGTCCCACCTGGTGATAAGCAGCACCAGGCTTCCCCGAGTCTCCAGCTTCTCCTGGCACACATTTGGCTCCGGTTCTATGAACGTCCACCACTTTGGCACCACTGGGGGCCATTCCGGTGACAGCGGCCAGTTCCTCTGCAGTAAGATGAGAGCCACTGACACTTGGTGGGACTGGGCCACTTTCCTGATGGCCAAAACTCTGATGGTGGGCCACACTGTCAGGAATCCCAGGCTCATGCCTCATCTTTTTGGCCACAGGACTACCCAGGTCTTCACATTTCTTTTTATCTTCAGGATCTTCCAGATCACCACTGGCTTCTACTGATGGGTTATTGGCCCAATCTCTATGGACAGGACAGCAGGGCTGATCTTCAAACTCAAGCATTGGAATGATGGAGGCATCCCCACCTGCAGGAGAAGGAACCCCTTAAAAACCAGTGGTTCTTAAAGTGAGGCCCCCGGACCAGCCACATCAATATCCTTTAGGAACTTGTTAGAAATGCAAATTCTTGGAACTCACAGTGGACCTGCTGAGTCTGAAACTCTGGAGGTGGTCCGCAGCAGTGTGTATTTTAACAAGCTCTCCAGGTCATTCTGATGACAGGAGAACCACTGTCTGAAACAAAGTTTAATTCTATTTTCTTAGCTGACCTGAGATGAATTAGGAACACTTGCCCAAACTTCCTGAGTAAGAACCCTTTGTGGCTCTATCCTACCTAGACCCAGTGAGTTAGAAACTCTGCAGTGGGGAGGATCTGGAAAGCAGAATACTTTAACAAAGATCCCAGGTAATTCTCATCACAGGAAGTTTTGGAAACACTAGCTTAGACCAGGGTTTGTCAATATTCCTAGTACTGACATTTTGGGCCAGATGATTCTTTGCTTGGGGGCTATCCTTTACATCAAAGCATGGTTAGCTAGCAGCTCCCTGGTCTCTACCTACTAGGTACCAATAGCACCCCCCAGTCTGACCATCAAAAATGTCTCCAGGGGCGCCTGGGTGGCTCAGTTGTTAAGCGTCTACCTTCGGCTCAAGTCATGATCCCAGTCCTGGGATCGAGCCCTGCATTGGGCTCCCTGCTCCGCAGGAGGCCTGCTTCTCCCTCTCCCTCTCCCCCTGCTTGTGTTCCCTCTCTCACTGTGTCTCTGTCAAATAAATAAGTAAAATCTTTAAAAAAAAAAAAAGTCTCCAGATGTTGCTAAATGTCCCCTGAGAAGCAAAACTGTCCTGAGTTGAGAACCCTTGGTTTACAATGAGCAGTTTCCCAAGTGCATTTTGTGGAATGTTATCCCGTGAGATGCTTTGGAAAACAAAAGTGGGAGGCTGATTTCATGGTTAAATATTTGGTAAAAATGTTCCCAATTTCCCCATTTTGGAGATATATGTGCATATCTTCACAGTAAACACTCTGCAGTGAATTATACAAGTGGTGTTTCCCTGTGCTGGGTTAGAGATTTCTAACCTAACTCTGTGCTTAAACAGAGTAACAGAAAACCAGAGGTTAGTAAAAAGCACAGCTTCCCCTTGAGAAGGGAGCTACTTCTTCAAACACTAACCTAGTGTGTTGCTTTTCTAAAGTGTGTAAATAATACATCTGTAGTCTTTTACAACCTAAGAGTGGGAAAGGCAAGAGATGTAGAAGGGGGACTGTTGCCAGAGAGGCTGGCTGGTGGAATTCCAGAGACCTCACAAGGTGACAGTGACTTTGGAGAACTGACTGGGGCCCACCTCCCACTCCGAAGGCTCGGAGATTTGATCCAGACAGATGCCTAAATCTAGAGGCTGACTCATGCTAATAAAACTCACAAGTAAGAGTCTGAAGCAGCTAACCCAGGCACCAAATTATCAATTAGTAATGAGGACTAAAGGCAAAGGGAGATGGACAGTCACGTCCTCCAGGTAATGTTCTTTCCTCCTGCAGACAAACCATGCATGGGCATCACAGTTCATAAGATGACCCATCAGCCCAGGGTAGTTAGGTCAGTAGTTCTAGATTTTGATTTCACAGACCAGTAAAATTTCCAGATTTTATGATCAACAGAGGGGGTGATCAATTTTGTATTCCATCAAGCAAGATCTTTAAAAATCCTAATTACCACTATTTATTTTTTTTCTCTAATTACCACTATTTAAAATAAAAAGATAAAAATCTCATAACCTTTCCATGGAAAGAAATTAGCTTTTTGAAAAACTCACTATAGTCCTGATTTTTCCCATTTGGCTATGGACCAGCCTGTAGACCAGATTTATGTGGTCTAATTAGTTGGTCAGGCAGCTGTGATCCACAGATCTATCTCTCTCCAGCATAAGCTACACCCGCCATTGGATCAGCCAAGTCCTGGCTACTCCAAGTGTGGTCCACAGGCCAACACCACTGACATCATGGGGACTTGGTTAGAAATGCAGAACCTTAGGCTTCATCCCAGACCTAATGAATGTGAATCCACATTTTATTAAGATCTGTGGGTGATTCATACGCATAATATAGTTTGAGAAGCACCGAGTTAGGAAACATCCTTTTTTGGACCAGGTTATCTGCTGCTAATAAGAAAGCACGGATGAGTCCTGCCTATCTCTGTATATAATTTTTCTGGCCTTTGATTCAACCAATTCTTTTCTGATAGACTCATTCTTCCTTAAGCTACATTATATTTCTGATTTGAATTATGATCAAGTCTTGACAGCTCTTCTGTCTCTTCGGAGCAAGTAGTACCTATATCTGCTCTAACTGCATGTATTAGTTTTAAAGTTTAATATTTACAGGACAATATTATATCCTTACTTCAAAGGTTTTAGGGTAAGGAAATTTTACTACCATACCTGAGCTGCTGTCTAAAAGGAATAGAAATTATTCTCCATTTTCAAGACAAAAATACAGTGGTCACCCCTAGGCTACGTCTGGTCGTCCTGCCTGATGCAATCACAGCACCCGAACATCCCCTTATAACTCATAAAAATTTAACTGATCATGACTAGATCCACATTCCAGAAAGGATTCTATGAGGCTAAGCAAGGGACCAGTCTTACTCACTGCTATATACCCAATGTCATACCGTACCTGACAAGCAGTAGAAAATATCTGTTGAATGAATGAACAGAATGAGTTTCAGCATAAATCACTATAGAACTCAGGGCTTTGGACTTCTAAGCCCAATTGCTGGTTTCAGACCTTGTGGGGTTTCACCTTGAAGCTTCCCAATCCTGACTGGGAATCGAGAACTGCAATGTCGTTCCTTGATGGAGAAGTGATCAGGCCCCGTGGCCTGTTCAGAAAAAGGCACTGTCCACTGTTTGCAGCTACACTGGAGCCAGAAGAGCTTTTTTGAGAAATATATCTATGGATAAGAGGACATAAGTAAGTAGACAATGTAACATTAATCCAAAGGCTTGACTATACTTACAGGGTGTATGGCTGGAGAAAAACACAAACAAGAGGTCTGGTCTGAGTTTCCACAGCCCTCTCTGAGTTCCAGGGACAAAGATGCTATCCTCCTTCAGGGCGGCTGCCAAGTGGAGCTGATGGAGAAGGTACCTAATGGGGCACAAGGTGTTATCAGAATGAACAGCCAATCTCTGCAGTGAAGGGAAAGACTCTGGCTGGTTGATGACTTTCTAAGAGTTACTGCAGACCGATGGGACTGGCAGTGATTTGGAATTACGAGAATGATCTAGACCAGTGATTCTCAAAGTGTGGCCTTTGAACCAGCATCATCTGGAATTTGTTAGAAATGCAACTTCTCAGGTCCCACCCCCGACCTGCTGAATCGGAATCTCCGGGGGAAAGCCCAGCAATCTGGTTTTCTCATAAATGTAGGTAATTCTAATGCGCATCAAGCACGAGAACCACGGTCTAGACCAGGGCTATTCAAAGTGTAGTTCACAAACCCACATCATCAATGTTACTTGAGAGCTTATTAGAAATGCAAATTCCGGGGCTCCCCATGGCAGGCTAAGTCACATTCTCTGGGGATGTGCCTTTACCTTTGGAAACTCCTCCTGGCTATGACCTCAGCATGGCTATCATTGAGGATGTCTCCTATGGCAAAGACAGGACACTAGTGAAGACATACAGAACCTGGAAAGGCCCTGTTTCCTAGCAGTAGAACGCAGCAGTTTCCCCCGGCAGCCAGGACGGCCATGTAGCTCCTGGAGGGCTGTCAGGAAGTACTGCAATCGCTGATGGCAATGCAGGGGTTCCTCAACTCAGCACTACTGACATTTTGGGTTAGAAAATTCTTTGTTGTGAGGCTCTGTCCTGTGGAAGGTAGGATGTTTAGTAGCATTCCTGGCCTCTACCACCAGAGGCAGGAAGTATAGTATCGCCCTCCCCTGAGCTGTGGCAACCAAAAATGAATCCAGCCACTACCAAACATCCCCTGGGGGACAAAAATGTCCCCATAGCTGAGAACGACTGATTTATCGGAAAATAGCTGGAGGAAAGGGATCCAAGTCTTTAGTACCCTGACATCACACCTGAGCTTGGGGAGATAGAATTCCATCAAATTCAATCCACAGTGGTCCTGGCACACAGAAGGCAAGGCTGGGAAAAGGAAAGCAAACTTGGGAAGGAATCTGCTAACTGGATGCAGGAGGTGAAGATGCCAGATCTCTAAGGGATTTCCACAGTCTTTTCGGTGCCCAAATCTCCATCTAATTCGAGATTGCTTTTGGGGGGCTTTGGACCTAATGGGAAGCAGTTAAGTCCAGGGAACTTTTGTTTTGCGCATGAAAATACTAGCCAACTTCCAATCTATGCAGAAAGCATGTTCCTGGTGGCCTTTGCCTCCACTGTGTATTCTGATTCATAAAATGAGTTCTGTCCCTCCCACTGGAGTGACGGAGGAATGGAAAGGTCAGCCACCTCAGTGATGTGGCCCCCCACTTTCTAAAAAATATTTTATTTATTTATTTGACAGAGGGAGACACAGTGAGAGAGGGAACACAAGCAGGGGGAGTGGGAGAGGGAGAAGCAGGCTCCCCGCTGAGCAGGGAGCCCGATGCGGGGCTCATCCCAGGACCGTGGGATCATGACCTGAGCCAAAGGCAGACGCTTAACTGACTGAGCCACCCAGGCACCCCTGATGTGGCCCCTTTAACAGGAAGAGAGGGAAGGACAAAATGCAGGGTGGTTTCCAAAGCTCCCTAGACAGGCGTTGTTTAAACCCTACCCGGGCTTACCGCTCTTCCTCATTTTGGACTGGCCTATGCATTTCGTTCCTGTTCCCATTGAGACAACTTCCTTTGTCACTGAGAGGAAAAGAACGAATCATTAAGTGAGCTCTTATAATGTAAATGGTCCCCAGCTCTCAGGTTTCACATGCGCACTCCTCCAGAGCATTCCCATAGGCTGACCCAACCCAGGGCTGTGGTTCAAGCACCGCCAGCTCCCACCACAAGTACTGCCCACCACTGCAGCTGACACCAGCCAGGACTGTCCCTGCCCGGCCATGAACAATTCCCCTACCATCTCTGACAGGGGGAGAGGGAGCGTTGGGAGGTGAAAAGGCCTCACCTTGTGCTCGTCTGTTAGTGCCGCCGCAGGCCTGGTCAGCTGCAGGTTTTATCTTCACCACAGCTGCTAATAACGTCCACTCACGGTTGGGCTCAGGCTTCCCCTGCTTGGGCAGCCTGCTCCTGTAGTGCTCGTAACACAGCTGGGCAATCTCATCTGCGGTCCACATGGTCTGAGTTAGTGCTGAGCCTGATCAAAAACCACAGCCATCAGAAGTACAGAAAAGAGAACCAACGCAAGATGCTACAACTCTTGCCCAGGTGCTGCAACAGGCTTTCAGGGTAGCCTGACTGCATTCATTCAGAGGTTTTTCTACCTCATTTTCTTCTATTACTTCCCTGTCCCCTCTCCCCCACTCTTTTTTTTTTAAAGTAGGCTCCATACCCAGCGTGGAGCCCCACGCAGGGCCTGAACTTGTTACCCTGAGATCAAGACCTGAGCTGAGATCAAGAGTTGGAGGCTTAACCCACTCGAGCCACCCAAGCGCCCCTCCCCTTTTCATTTTTAAGGAAAGATCAACGTCCCAGATTCCACCAACCCCAGAAGACACCCTATTTCTTAAAGCTGTTTCTTTTTAAATGTTGGACATTTGACATATATCTAATGAATCTGAACCTACTACTCAAAAATAAAAGTGCATGAGAGGAAGTATCCTTGCTACTCCAATTTTCATTTGGAAGTAGCACGTCAGGTACTGCAGACCTCAGCTGCCTTTGGGCAGACTCTAACCATATAAGGTTTATCTTTCTGGGCAGATGGTCTTCTTTTCCATCCTTTCAGACCTTTCATTTTTCTCTTCTCCGACCTTCTCCTAGAAGACTGACTCTTTATCTCCCACTAATAAATCTCCACTGATGACCCCCATCAAGAAAACAACGCTTTAATTTCTCCTATAATGTTTTTTTTTAAAGATTTTATTTATTTATTTGAGAGAGAGAGAGAATGAGAGAGAGAGAGCACGAGAGGGAAGAGGGTCAGAGGGAGAAGCAGACTCCCTGCTGAGCAGGGAGCCCGATGCGGGACTCGATCCTGGGACTCCAGGATCATGACCTGAGCCGAAGGCAGTCGCTTAACCAACTGAGCCACCCAGGCGCCCTTTCTCCTATAATGTTTTAAGAGGCAGGTAGGAGAAGTGACAAAACCCAGAGCTTTCTCATCAGTCAAGTGTTCTCCTCAAAGGATTTTGTGCTGGAGTTACCCTTTCTGTGTTCTAATCCTGACTTTGCTACCAATTGGGTAGATTACCTAACCTCTCTGTTTCTGTTTCTTTATCAGTTAAAACAGGGTAACAGTAGTATTTAATCTATGGGTTATTATGAGGACTAAGTTATATAAAAAGCAACTTCTACAACGTGAAGCACTGCTTAAATACTTTAGTGGCTTTCCAGCACTCTCAAAATACAAAATCCCATGGAATATCATTAATATTCCAAAAAAAGGAACATTTCATGTTCCTGATTGTCTTGAGCTCCTTGGGGAGCAAGGGAGCTGCAATGGCAACGTAAAGCCATGAATAAAAAACCATTAAGCACACCAGACCTGAGAGGCTACTTCACTAGAAACTCTTCTATTCTTGTCCCTATGCTCACTCAGTGATTTCATTTGTTCTCAAACGTATGAAAAGCTTCTTAGCAGAATGAGATCATATGGTGATGGATACAGCTCAGCATTTTTTGTTGTTGTTTTAAAAAAGGCTTTACTGAGTCCCAATGCATGCAGCTTCTGAAAGCTGCTATTTCTACAATAAGCCTCCAGCATTGAGTTAAATTAATTAAACAAGGAGGCCATTAGATTGATGCGGCTCTAATGCTATGGTGGCCTACGTAAGCAAACCATGATCTAAGTCTGTACATGCCTCTAAGTTAAAAAAGCAAAACGCGGGGCGCCTAGGTGGCTCAGTTGGTTAAGTAACTGCCTTCAGCTCAGGTCATGATCCCGGGGTCCTGGGATGGAGCCCCACATCGCTTCTCCCTCTGCCTCTGCCTGCCACTCCCCCTGCTTGTGCTCTCTCTGTATCAAATAAATAAATAAAATCTTAAAAAAAAAAAAAAGCAAAACGCTAAGGATAACCAATCACAAACAGCCAACCCAGGCTTAAACTTGTGCCAACCAAGTAATTTCCTTTCTTGCTGCACTCTTTGTAAGTCTCTCCCCTAGCTCTGATCTGCAGTGTTCCTAACCACTTTTGGTTTGGTGCTGCCTAACTGGAATTTATTTTTGCCCTCCCCCCAAAACTTAAAATTTTTAATATGCCTCAATTTATCTTTTAAGAGTTCTAGTGTGGAGGCCTGCTGCTGCAATAAATGGTCATGCTAAATCAGACCACAGTGATGGAAAACCAGAATCTGGCCGGAACTGACATAAACTGTGACTTTAAAGTCAGAGAACCAGGAGGTCATGTATCCCTCCAAGCAAAAGAAAAGCATGGGAGATCCTAGAATCCTCTATTTGGAAAGGATCTTCCCCTCTCATTTCAAGGCATCAACGTGAAATTAAGCCAGAGGCGCATACCATGAACCACAATTGCCAGGGAAGACAGCACTTGCCAAAAGTAACGTTGACTCCCTACGATGATGCAGCCCAGAACTATTCCATCCTCTCATTCACGTAGCTGTCTGGGTGAGCCTGCACAGGAGCTGCAATGAATCAATGTTTTGCTCAACTAGGTCCACTAAAATCCAAATCTCCAAATCCACTCTCTCTTAGGTCTTGAGTAACTTCATATGAAACAACAGCTCGGTTAAACAGGCATTTCTTTGCCCACAAGACCGTATGTTGCAACACTTGCAAAAAGAGTTTAAGAACCCACTTCCTTTTCAAACAGAAGTTAAGGCAGGTCGGCTGCCAGGGTAGAAAAGGCTTTGGCCTTAGCACCGCCCCCCCCCCCCCCCCCCCCCCAGCCGCAGCCCCTTCTCGGAAGCCTCTAGAGCCGGGGTGGAGCCCGGTCGGCCAGTTACCTGGCAGGCTCTAGGCTCGTGAAACAGCGGCAACCTGCGCGCCTGCCTCCTCGGGTGGCGCGGACGCTGCTGCGGGGCCATACGTCCCGCGCCCGCCCGCGGCGGATACTGGCACTTCCGGGAAACGGGACGCGCGCCGGGAGAAGCACGGTCCTTCACACACAAAGGACAGCATTGGCAGCTCACCCAGCTCACCCAGCAGCCTTGGGGCCCACCCACCCCCCACTTGCACGCCCTCGGCCGCCTCCCGGACGCTCCCCTCCCACCTCCAAGGTGTGCGCCCTCCGTGGGAGCGAGGAGAATAGCCATAAATGGCGGACGTGACGTCACAAAGAGGCTGGTCTTTCAGGCCCCGCCCCCAAAGGCGCGCAGTGCACGCTGGCCCTCATAGTCCTTCTGGGCAAGTGGTCCTGTGGGAAGCTTGACTCCTTCGTAAGACGATTCAAATAGCAGAATGAGGTCGTATCTTGGAATACTAGTCTGAATTTCTTTTTTTTTTTTTAAAGATTTTATTTATTTTATTTGAGAGAGAGAATTAGAGAGAGAGAGAGAGAGCACATGGGGGGAGGGTCAGAGGGAGAAGCCGACTCCCTGCCGAGCAGGGAGCCCGATGCGGGACTCGATCCTGGGACTCCAGGATCATGACCTGAGCTGAAGGCAGTCGCTTAACCAACTGAGCCACCCAGGCACCCACTAGTCTGAATTTCTGTCTAAAACAGCGCTGTCTCACAGAAATAAAATTTAAGCCCGATAATGTAATTTAAAATTTTCTGGTAGCTACATTTTATTTATTTATTTTTAAAGATTGTATTTATTTGAGAGAGAAAGAAAGAGAGCAAGAGACAGCACGAGCGGGGAGGAGAGGGAGAAACAGACTCTCCAAGGGGATGAAGAGCCCGACCCTGGGCTCCATCCCAGTACCCTGGGATCATGACCTGAGCTGAAGGCAGACGCTTAACCGAGGAGCCACTCAGGCGCCCCTACATTTTAAAAAGTGAAAAGAAATAGTGAAATTAATTGTAATCCTATATTTTATTTAGCCCAGTGTGTCCAAAGTCTTATCATTTCAGCGTGTAACCAATATTTAAAAAAACCGAGATATTTTACACTGTTTTTTTCATACTTAAGTTTAAGAAATCTGGTGTGTGTTTTACACTTACTATACATCCTAATGTGGACCAGCCACATTTCAAATGCTCAATAGCCACATGTGGCTAGTGGCTGCTATATTGGATAGTGTGGGTCTAAAACCTTCAGGTTGCCGGGAACAGTAGTATAGCTTGTCTGGATAATTCAGGAGCCTGTGCCATCCAACAGTTGTATACCTCAGTTCCTAAAGATGAGAAATTCATTTTTCTTCTTGGCACCCCTCAAAAGTTAGAGGAGACAGGAGTGCAGCTTACTTGACCCCATCCTTCTCTCTAGTTCAGAGGAAAAGGGCCACAGGCCACCTCCAAGGCTAAGGACCCTGCTCCTCATTCCTTTCTCTCCAACATCTTTAATCTGCAACTGCCTCCCTTTTATGCCTTTAAAGAGGCACCGATCGGGGCACCTGGGTGGCTCGGTCGTTAAGCGTCTGCCTTTGGCCCAGTCCTAGGGATGGGCTCCCTGCTCAGTGGGAGGCCCACTTCTCCCTTCCCCACTTCCCCTGCTTGTGTTCCCTCTCTCGCTGTGTCTCTTTCTGTCAAATAAAAAATCAATCTTAAAAAAAATAAAGAGGGGCGCCTGGGTGGCTCAGTTGGTTAAGCATCTGCCTTCGGCTCAGGTCACGATCCCAGGGTCCTGGGATTGAGCCCCGCATTGGGCTTCCTGCTCAGCGGGAAGCCTGCTTCTCCCTCTCCCACTCCCCCTGCTTGTGTTCCCTCTCTTGGTGTGTCTCTCTCTGTTAAATAAATAAATAAAATCTTAAAAAAAAAAAATAAAGAGGCACTCGTCCTGGGGAGGGTGGGTCATCAATCTCAGAGATTGGTACCACCATTAGTCTAGTCAAATAAACTGTAAAGTGAGTCACCTTCCTTGTCATTTTCCTTCCCGTAACCCCCACAATATAATCCACTGCCAAGTCCTGTTGATCTTAACTTCCTGTCTCTTGAATACATCCATTTTTGTCCATTTCCATGGCAACAATCCAGTCTGTCTTCCCCTTGGATTGCTATGCTAACCTCTAGACTCACCTTTCTTTGCCCAACTCCAAGTCTTTTTCACAGAGCAGCCACACTGCTGTTTTAAAAAACACAAATGTGATGTCACTGCTCTGCTTAAATACTTTAGTGGCTTTCCAGCACTCTCAAAATACAAAATCCCATAGTAAGACTCAGAGATTACTCAAAATCCCATACTAGGGCTCATACCCCTGTATGACTAGCTTCCTCCTCCTTCAACTGGTGGCATATTTTCATGGGCTTCTGTACTCTATCTAGTGTCATTGGCCTTTTCCATTCTCTTTCCTACCTCAGGGCCTTTGTGCTTGTTGCTACACCATGGAGAGCCCTCTCCTTCTTTGACTAGTTAATGCTCTCTCTTCTTTCAGATCTTAGATTCTAATGTCCTTGGGGAAACCTTCCTTAACTAGGTCTATTAGAGTTTCTTAATACCTCATGGACCTCTCCTTCAAAGGATTTATTAGAACTGCCATTTTACACAGTTAAAAAAATGATTTATTAAATGTCTATTTTCCTTACAAGCCTAGAAGTTTGATGAAGCTTGAGACCATGCCTTTCTTTTAACTCCAGTACAGCAGTTAGCAAATTGTAAGCCTTCTACTGTTGAAGGAGGTAATGAGGACTTTATAATTACAATCCTTCTGTTCCTTCTGGCTTTCATCCTATTTGTCATTTTTCCTGCCAAATCCCACAAATATATTGTCTACTACTTCAGTTCATCTCTGTCTCCAGCCTCCTTGAGGCCAGACAGCTGGCTTCTGCCCCCAGCCTACTACTAAACAGCTCTTTATTTTTTAAAGAAGATTTATTAATTTGGGGCGCCTGGGTGGCTCAGTCGTTAAGGGTCTGCCTTCGACTCAGGTCATGATCCCAGGGTCCTGGGATTGAGCCCCGCATCGGGCTCCCTGTTCAGCAGAGAGCCTGCTTCTCCCTCCCTTACTCCCCCTGCTAGTGTTCCCCCTCTCTCCCTGTGTCTCTCTCTGTGAAATAAATAAATAAAATCTTAAAAAAAAAATAAAAGATTTATTTATTTGAGAGAGCAAGCCCAAGTAGGAGGGGCAGAAGGAGAGGGAGAATCTCCAGCAGAGTGCGGAGCCTGACGTGGGGCTTGATCCCATGATCCTGAGACCACAACCTGAGCAGAAACCAAGAGTCAGATGCTCAACCGACTGCACTACCCAGGCGCCCGTAAACACATCTTTAAGGGTCACTCGTGACCTCAATGGTCCTTGTTGCCTTTTCCAGTGGTAGCATTGCTTGAAGTCCAGTAACGTATCTTGAACATACACCCTCTCCTTTGGGGAGGTGGTTTTCATTTTAACACTGTCTTACTGAAGGATGTGCCATCTGGAAGTGTTTCTTCTGAAATACTACCTGGTCATATACCACCACTGCCAAGTGCTCCTGGAGCCTGTGTTCAAACACCAGCGAGGGGTGGAGATGCTCAACACTCTCTGAGGTCAATTCCCAGTGAGGATTCTGTGCGCTCAGATCAGTGTACCAGCTACAGAAGTGACAACTTGCTGTGAAAGTAGACTGCTAAGCTGGTACACTTGCAGGTAATGCTGAGAGGCAAAAGACAAGTCCTTCATGGTAGGACTCATCGATAGCTTCCCCCAGCTGCCTCGTGTGTGGCTGGGGGCTCCATTATAACAGCAGGCCCTCAGCCATACCCTTGACTCATTCTTGGCCCAGTTAAAATGAGCCGAAGGTAATGAGAAAAGTCCAGACTCACATTCAACATCATACTGTTCCTACCTGATGTCAAATTAGGTGTAAAACCCGACACTCAACCTTTCCTCTCAAATTGCACTTCCTGTTTGTCCCATTTCAGTAAATGACAGCTCTTCAGTTGTTCAGACCCCAAACCTTAAAATCGTCTTTGAATCCTTTTTCTTACAACCCCCCCCCCCCAGATCCTATGAACCGGAGGACCAGGCGAAGTCCAATGACATGTAAGCCCCTCCATTACTTCCAACTGTCAGCCGCCATCTCCCTTTCACTGTTGCCCTTCCCATGCTAACTACTGCAGTATTTTCAAAGCACTCTGCTCAAAACCCTCTAATGGCTTCTCGTGTCACTCCTAACAAAACACACACTCAGAGGGGCCAGATCACAGGCCCCTGTAAGCCATGCTGAGTGTGTGTCAGGCTTACAGGGGCCTGTGATCTGGCCCCTCAGGGACTTTGCTTACTCTTCTCCAGCCATACCAGAGGCTTTGCTTTTCCTCGAAAATGCAGTCCTCAGAGCGCCTGGCTGGCTCAGTTGCCTGGCAACTCTTGTTCTCAGGGGTGTGGGTTTGAGCCCCACATAGGGTGTAGAGATTACTTAAAAATAAAATCTTTAAAAAAAAAATGCAGGGCGCCTGGGTGGCTCAGTTGGTTAAGCCACTGCCTTCGGCTCAGGTCATGATCCTGGAGTCCCGGGATCGAGTCCCGCATCGGGCTCCCTGCTCAGCGGGGAGTCTGCTTCTCCCTCCGACCCTCTCCCCTCTCGTGCTATCTTTCATTCTCTCTCTCAAATAAATAAAATCTTTAAAAAAATAAAATAAAAAAAAAATGCAGTCCGCTAGTCCGGCTCACCCTTCTCTCCCCAGATGTCTCCAGATCTCTATTTAAATGTCACCTAAAAGTTTTCCCTGATCACATATTTAAAATAGCACTGTCCCCCATCTACCTCCTTCTAGAATAGCACCTCTGTCCCCTCACCCCCCTTTTTTTTATTATGTACCAGAAATATGTATTTAGTTGTTTCTTGTGTGGTTGCCCTCAACCCCTAAACAAATACAAGTTCCACAAAAGCAGGGACTTGGCTTTTGGAAGGCAGCTATGCTCACCACTATACCACCAACGCAGGGACTTGGCTTTTGTTCACTGCTCTCCCCAACCCCCCAGCACAATGCCTGACACAGAGCAGACATCAATATAAATTTGGTGAATGAATAAAGTATAATCCTAAACATCCCCTACGCCAATTGTCTGAGTAGAAGTTGACGCTCCACGGTAAACACAGTCATGAGACGCAAGTGGAGACAAATGGTTTATTTGGGAACAAGAAGTAAAAAGGAATTTTTAATTCCTCTTCTCTCTTCTGGTGGCCGAACCGAACCGTGAACGTCAAATGGAAAGTAACACACAAGAATTCCTCTGCGGTCCTTGAACTTGTGCAGAAATGCAGAGAGGCCTGAGTTACACGACTTGCAACGATGGTTTTCTAGACAGAAGTGCCAGCTGTTGTGCTTTCTAAGGTATCAGCGGGGGCTCCGCTCTCTTTCTTGTCTTCGGGTTTCATGGCAGGAAACAGAAGTACTTCCTATAGGAGAGAAAATGCACTTTGAAGAAAGCAGCATGCTCTTTTTCACAGCTATCCACCCATTCTTTTTGCTTCCGGTTATTGTTGCCACCCAGATCCAGAGATCTGGGTTTTTTTTTTTTAAAGATTTTATTTATTTATTTGAGAGAGAGAGAATGAGAGAGAGAGAAAGCACATGAGGGGGGGAAGGGTCAGAGGGAGAAGCAGACTCCCTGCTGAGCAGGGAGCCCGATGCGGGACTCGATCCAGGGACTCCAGGATCATGACCTGAGCCGAAGGCAGTCGCCCAACCAACTGAGCCACCCAGGCGCCCGAGATCTGGGTTTTTACTTCAACTCAGTCCTTCTCAATTATAGAGGATGGAAAAGAATGAGTGAACACAGAGCTTCTCTGACAGTAGGACTTCCCTATCTATAACAACGGGAATAAGAACAGCGTCTATGCCTCACAGGGCTGACTTAAGTTACATCAGAACGCACGCAGAGGGCTTTAGTGTGTTCCTTGGATCCTCAAGAAATGCAAATGACAAGTATTCTTTCTGTCAGGTAGAAAACTCCCCAAATCCCACCGTATCAGATGCCCTGACTGCTCTCCTGTGGAATCGTTTGTAACTGCTCTGCCTGCTCCTCCGTCCAGCCCAAAGCCCCTTCTCTTCTTTCTTTTCCAGGCCTGCCCCACCCCGCCTCCAACAGCAGAGCTCCTGGGGGCAGTGCACGCTGGAGGGCTGCCAATACCTTGATGTTATTGGAGTCTGTGAGAAACATGGTGATGCGGTCGATGCCCATGCCCCAGCCAGCCGTGGGGGGCAGCCCGTATTCCAGGGCAGTGCAGAAGTTCTCATCTATGAACATGGCCTCATCGTCGCCAGCAGCCTTGGCCTACAAAGAGAACCAAACAGTGACACTGTTCCAGGCTGCGCGGTCTCTCAGGGTCTGAATGGGCACGTCGGCACATTCAGGGATAATTGTTCTGGGAATGCTCTGGACACCCAGCACGTCTTGGGAACTGGTTTCCCAGTAACTTTGGGATGGAGCCATTTCTTTCAAAGACCAGGTCAGGGCCGGTAAGCCCCACTTCACAACACACGAGACTTTCTCTGTGAGATGGAAACACCTCCAACTGCCCTAAGCTCTGTGAGTCCAGTGAGACTGATTTTCGGAGACTGAGGATTCCCAGGAGTCTTTCCCTCATTTCCTGAAGCTACCCATCCGTGGCAGTGCTGGTGCAGGCAGCCGGTGGGGGCTTTGTCCTCATTAATCTGCCTCTCACCCCAAAGCCACCTTAATATATGTATCATTTAAGAAAAATGATGTTCTCATTAGGCAAATGTATTTTCAAGGCAAGCATCACACTCCCCACACAGATATGATCATGCCTAAGCTCCTCTATGTGGAAACTCTAGAGCCCAAACCAGCCAAGTTCTCCATCTTGAACTGTGACTTCCTCCAGTGAAGGCTGTGGCTTTACCCTTCATTTCTGTTGAAGCCACCCAGAGATGCAGACAATGACAGAGACCAGGGTTCAGGCCAACATTGTCTAGCAAGTGCGCACATGAGGAAACAGCTACCTCTGCCTCCCAACCCCCTTCCTGACCTTGGCCTGTTCTTCAAACAGCTGCCGCTGCCGCACAGGGTCGTTGAGCTCGGTGTAGGCATTGCATATTTCCTTCTTCATGACAAACAGCTCAAAGCGCTCAGTCAGACCCTCTTTAGAGCGGTGCCTGGTGACAAGAGACCAAAGGGGAGGCTGATTACACAGGTGCACTAGTAACATCTGCTACAAACACAAGAGTTCCTAAATTCCAGTTGATTCCTAAGTGTTGCGAATTGAGACCTGAGGCCCAGATGCATTCTAGCACCAAATCATTTGGTCCGGTGGTGAGGAGGATGAGAAACATGGAAGCTTCAATCATCTTCCCAACACACCTGTGTGGAAGATGGGTGCACTGAACCATACCTCCTGTATTCATGCCCTTCTGTGCCCTGTCATGTGGACTCCGGGCTGCCCATAGCACTTGCTTTGGCCATGGGGACATCAGAAGCTTGCTATGTGTTTGCAACCTGGGGTTTATTCTTCTGGAACCTGGCCACTGGGTAAGGAAGCCCAGGCTACACTGCCAGAGGCCACATGAAGAGGCTCTGGAGGATGAGAACCCATGTGGAGAAGACACAAGGTGCCTGAGTTCCCAGTTACAGCCACTTGAGTTACCCTAGCTACCACTTTGTATAGCAGAAAGACTACCCAATGAACCCACAAACTTTTGAAAATTGTTGATTTGTGCCACTAAATTCTGAAGTTGTTATGCAGTAATAAGTAACTGAAATACCCTATTTTATCTTACCATTTAGCCAAAGGGCTCATTATCTGCGGGTGATCACAGATGAATGTAGGATTGATGCATGTCGTTTCTAGGAACTCCCCGACAAGCTTAAGGAAAAAGGAAAGCAGAACTAGAGATCCTTTCTGAATGGCATTTGTCCCAGTCTTGGTGGAGGACTCCTACCAACTACCTGCTGCTACTGGGATTTATCTCAAGCCTCTCCATGGCTGGTAAGGTTTAACTCAGATTACATAGCTACTTGGCACAGAGCTTAGTACAGCAAGAGTTCAAAACTTGTTAATTCTCTTATTTCTCTCCTGAGGGCTTTCCTAAGAGGCTGTAGAAGTTAGTGCTGCACAGTGGAGTTCATCTTCATAGGGAGCAGGGGGCTGGTTACCACAGGATGAGGGCAAGTACTTGAAGAGCATGGTCGGTCACCTTATCAAGGAGCCTGGCTGTGGTCCGAGGTGGAGGACATTCAACAGCTCTTGCCACACAGATGTCATCAAGAATTTTGCGAGTTTCTGTTAATATAAATGTACAAGTTAGGACAGACAACATTATATTACCCCAATTAAAAAGTATATAAAAAAAAAATAGTGTGGGAAATTCTAGCCCTGACCTCATCTAATTCAGGGCCAAACAGGAAGGAGGCCTGTTCCGTGGAGGCAAGCATCACTTTACCTTCAGTTTCAAAGAGCCTGGTTTCTGGCAGCTTCACCCCCAAGGCCTTTTCAAGCTCGTCTACCATGCTGATTCTCCGGAAAGGGGGGGTGAAGTCAATCTCATAGGCTTCGCCCTCTGGGCCATCTGGATGGTAGGTGACCTTGTAACTGCCTGTAATGTGCTTCACCATCCCTGGGAAAGAAATCTGTCATTTAAAGAGGACCCACAGGAAGTCCTCCCGAAAGCAGCAAACCAGCCCTTCAGACACGTGTGAAAGACAAAGGAAACAGGAGAGGTCACCTGAAATCATCTTCTCTGTGATTTCCATGAGATCATGATAATCTGCATAGGCCATGTAGAACTCACAGGTGGTGAACTCAGGATTGTGAGTCAAATCAATTCCTTCATTTCGGAACTGGCGTCCAATTTCATAAACCCGGTCAATGCCACCAACCACCAGTATCTAGTAACACATGGCCAAGGTCATGGCAACTAATTTTAATGACTCTGGAAAGTTTGTCTACAAAAGCTAATTTAGTTTTCATAGCTCACCCATGTTTTCAGGTCTCCACCCAAATGCTGAGTACCCTACTCTCTTTAGACCTTTGTAGTGGACAGTCATCATTCATTTTGGTTGCTCAGGACCTCTGAATACTCTTCCTCTGTTGGGAAAGTACTTCCTCTTGTGAGTGTGAGGCTCGCCACGAAGTCTCTCTTGGGGTTAGGATGCAGGCATGTAACCCAAGCTCCCCACCAGTCAGACACACCCATGCAACTTTTGAAAGCTATTGAAAAAAGATGTATTACAGAAGTCCTAATGGCAATGACCTGTGCCTAGAGCCAGGATTATGAGCTATGTTAGCTGTCCCTAGTGGAAAAGATCCAGGTTCTCCATGGGAACAGCCCAGACAGGCCTGAGAATCATTTCCTAGTCCTATGGTCTCCAAGCCTGAATCTCTGATCCTCCCAGCTCCTGGGAATTGTAAGCTTCCTTATATATTTGTACACATTCTTCTTGTGCTTCAACTAGTTATAACAGCTTCTGTTGTCTACAAGGATTTTAAGTGACAGACTTCGGTATTTACTCTGATCGTTTATAATGTTTATTGTCAAGTTCTAGACAGAGATCAAGCTTTTCTATAAAAGACTAAAATCAGATTTAATCCAAGGAGAACTATAAACTTAAAATAGGAGAACCAAAGCAGGTTAGGAGGAGCTGTACACCTGGGAAAGACAATCTCTTTGCCCTCTGACCTGTAATGCTCTACTGATCTTGTAGAGAACTTCTGGGAGTGTAACACTCACAGGACTGGCAGATTAGAATACTCTCCTGGCTGTTCTACCCTCACTGTTCCTCTTATTTCTAACTGCACCTACCTAGCCAGTGGATTTCCAGCCTTCTGCTTCAAGGAAAAGGGCATCCTCTTACTGATTACCTTATGGTAGAGTTCTGGAGCAATTCTCATGTATAAATTCATGTCCAGCTCATTGTGGTAGGTGATGAAAGGCTTGGCCACAGCTCCTCCTGGGATGACGTTCATCATGGGAGTTTCAATCTAAACGACAGGGAGAAACATTTAATCTTCAGACAGAGGGCCTCAAAACAGAGGCCTTGGGGCTAACTCAGGTTTTGCATGGCTATGTTCTAAGCCTGTTATACCCCCAAATGAAAGTTAAGTCTAATAGTCACGTGCAGGTGCTTGACAAAAAAGTAGAGATGACCTAATTTTCTAGAAGCATCTCAATTTCTATTAATACCAAACACCATTAATTTAGTACCATAAATTTTCACAAGCTATAAATTAAATTTTTTTCAAAGATTTTATTTATTTGAGAGAGTGCGCGAGAGAGCAAGCACGAGCAGCAGGGAGAGGGAGAAGCAGGCTCCCCACTGAGCAGGGAGCCCGACGTGGGACTCGATCCCAGGACCCGGGATCGTGACCTGAGCCAAAGGCAGATGCTTAACTGACTAAGCCACCCAGGTGCCCATAAATTAAATTTTTAATAAACACTGTAAGTTGGAATGCTTATATCCTTTGACTTAGTTATTACAGACATGCAAAAGACTCCAGAATATACTGGGGGGGGGGGAACATCAGGTCCATTAGAATACATAGAGTGTGACCTCATTTATGTTTAAAGCAAAAAATAAAACCCTTCTAAAACATTTGCACACACACCTCATCTGCAACAAGCTCAAGTATATAGGTATATATGCATAGCAAGTGGTGTGGGAGGATACATATCAAACTCTAGTTTGGGGAAGGTAGTTGGGAGATATGAAAGGACACTTTCAGTTTTGTTTCAGTTTCTTTGAATGTGTTTTACAATAACATGCGTTTACTTTTCCTATACAATTAAAACCTATTTTTTTTTTAATGCTACAAAAAAGCAAAATGAGTTGGTAACACACTGAACGTGGTGGCATCATTAGTGTGCAGACGGCCCTATATTTTGTCCGTTATCTCAGAATTCAGGTCCTGCCTTCTTAATCAGGGCACTAAAAAAGCAAGGTGGAACAAAGACACTAGGAAGAAAGGGGTCTTTTCATTGAGTATGAACAATATGGACACAGGACATGGAAAGGGGAAGAGAAAGAATAGTTAGAGGCAGACTAACTATAAGGCAGCTAGCTCATTGTGTCAGGTAAGAATTCTCCCTCACCTCTAGGAATCCCAACTCATCCAAGAAACTCCTTATATATGTGATGATCTTAGAGCGGATGATAAATTTCTGCCTCACAAAGTCATTCAGGATCAAGTCCAAGTATCTCTGACGATACCGTGTTTCCTAAACCAAAAGCAACAGACAGAAATCACTGCTAAGTCTGATCCAATGCCACCATAAATCACAGTGAGGAGGCCACAAGAGCTCACCTTGTCTTTGAGGCCAAAGTGGAGATGAGGTAACATATGCAAGCAAGGAGACAGCAGTGTGATCTCATAGGGAATGATGCTCAGCTCACCCTTCTTGGTTTTCCCAGGATTCCCCTGAACTCCAATTATGTCTCCCCGACGCAGTTTGTTATTGATGTGAATAAATTCTTCTTCTGATTTATAATTCCTGAAAGTAAAATGTACTTCGATATACAATATTCCAAATTAAAACTGACCACTGGTTTAGTTTTTTTTTTTTTAAGATTTTATTTATTTATTTTTAGAGAGAGAGTGCACAAGTGGGGGGAAGGGGAGAGGAACAGAGGGAATTTCAAGTAGACTCGTGCTGAGCACAGAGCCCCATGCAGGGCTCTATCTCATGACCTGAGCTGAAATCAACAGTTGGATGCTTAACTGACCCCATCCCCCACTAGTTTAGTTTTTAAAACTGACCTCTGGAATCTTCACCAAACTGCTGATGCCTAGTGTGCACCTGAGAAGAATCTTATATTCTTCTGTCAACTGCTCAAGTGTTATCCTCCACCTTTAACTGCTGAACAACCCGAGAGCAGTTGTTACTCTCTAGGTGACCAGATGGGCTTTTTATTCTCCATTCAGCCTTAATCAACCCTACCCAACTTTTTAACTTTAAATACAACAGGAAAGGGAGAGCACATGGGCCTTTGTCCTCAACCATGTTGCTATGGGCCAATCTAGAAAGGCCTGCAATGGGTTATTTCTACATACCTGGAATTGGCCATGACTTGCAACTTGACCCCCTCTCCTCTAAGATCATAGAAGATGAGCTTTCCCCCAGAAGCTCTTTTGGCGTGTATCCTACCTAAAAAAAGAATAACAAAAATACTGACCAACAGAACCGGAAGCCATTTCATGATATCAGTGCTAAAAAAGTTCCCTCTGCATTGTTTATGTTTGGGTACAGTGTCCTATGACCACAGACCAGAACAATTTGATTTTAGCCTGAGAGCTGAACCCAGTATTTTTCTTCATGGCAACAATCCTTATTAAATCAGTTAAAAATGAGCAGGAAGACCTGACTCCTGGAAAATGGCTGTGTTGGTGGCAGCATAGTTTCTGGATCTAACTCAATGCTCACATAAAAATAGAAAGCACAACTAGACAAGCAAGGCCAGAAAGCTATGGATAAAATTTACAACAAAATTATGTGGGAAGATATTCCCATGAATCCCCAAATATGAGCCATGGGGTAGACCAACAAGAACCCTAAGACCTCCATATAGGAAAAAGCTGTAGGGAGCAATGAGGTATCTGATGGGTCTGAGAACTGGAAATTTCCAAAATGGCCATAGACAGTCACTGGAAAATGTGGCAGCTAACTGGAGGATGGCAGCTAAACCCAGAAGGGGATTTGCTCTGCCACATGGGTGAGCATAGCGGGCTGGGGCTGCACAAAGTCTAAATGAGCTGACGCCCTTCAGGGTAGCCCCAGGAATCTGCTAAATTTAACAGCCGGGGCTCCCTTCTAGGGCAAGGCCCACAAAACTGGAAAAGACCAGGAAAACACAGATAAAGGAAAGAGAAGGTCCAACAAAAGTGAGGAAGGGGAAGAGAGACTGGAAATCTCAGGAAGCAAGCTGCTTTAATTCTGAACACTGAACAATAGAAGAGTGAGCTCAGTGAAGCTGGAAAAGCTATCTAAACTAAGCTTCCTTTTAACATTCAGGAAAACTAATTTCACATAAAAATAAGCAAGATATAAGCATTGAGGTCAAATATCAGTTATTAAATAAAAAAGCACTTGGGACAGACATGCTCAGAAAAAAAACAATTCTATCTCACAGTGAGCTGAAAGACATTAAGAAAATGACATGAAACAAAAAACCCCACAAATTAGAATCATTGAAAAACTAAGAAATGAAGTGACACATGAAAAAATCAGAAAAAGTAAAAAATCATTTCAGAAATGAAGACTAAACTAGAAAAAAATAAGAGTGAATACAATAATGTTTTAAAAGAAACCAAGTGGGGAAAAAGAATAAAATTTAAGTCAAAGTATAAAGAAAGAGATAAAAAGGGTTTGAAAAAAGTGACAAATATCGAAAAGGGAAGATCCAACATATAGATACAAGGAGTCCCAAAAGAAAACCAAAGCAAGAAACAGAATACAAAAGAAAATTATATTCAAGAAAAATTTCCTAGAAGACTTGAAAATACATATTTGAAGGGCACACTGTGTACCTGAGAATACTGACTCAGAGTGAGTAACATCAAGACACTTTTTTTTTTTTAAAAGATTTTATTTACTTATTTCACAGAGAGATACACAGCCAGAGAGGGAGCACGAGCAGGGGGGAGTGGCAGAGGGAGAAGCAGGCTTCCCGCAGAGCAGGGAGCCCAATGCAGGGCTTGATCCCCAGGACCCTGGGACCATGACCTGAGCCGAAGGCAGATGCTTAACGACTGAGCCACCCAGGCGCCCCTAAGACACGTTTTAGTAAAATTACTAGGCTTGAACCTTTGGGCCTCTACGTATTGGCAGAGATTCTCTTTGGGTAGTTGGAATTACGGGTAATTAAATTTTTCTCTCTGCTTCTTTGAATGTTCTAAATTTTCTACCATTAATAGTTTCAGTATTTTTTGGGGAGGGGGCAAAGACGACAGATTTTTTTAAAAAAAGATTTTATTTATTTAAGAGAGAGAGTGCGTGAGCACACAGGTAAGTAGGGGGAGGAGCAGAGATAGGCAGAATCTCCAGGAGACTCTGTGCTGAGCACAGAGCATGACACAGGGCTCAATCCCAGGACCCTGAAATCATGACCTGAGCCGAAACTGAGAGTCAGATGCTCAACTGACTGAGCCACCCAGGCACCCAAAGACATTTTTTTAGAGTAACCTCTATGCCCAAAGTGGGGCTTGAACTCACAACCCCAAGATCAAGAGTTGCATGCTCTATGGACTGAGCCTGCCAGGCACCCCAGATTTTTTTTTTAATTAAGGAAAAGATCCCATGCAAGATACTAGAACTCCAAGATAACCATGTTCTAGAAATATAGCCTCAGTGCAAAACATCCTTAGGCCACAGGTGGGAATTTTTAGGAGCATGCAGCCATGGCTCCCACTGGTAAAAGTCCTCCTAAAGGACTATGAACTAGCAGCAGCATCAGCTCAGGAGTTCCCCTCAGAGAATGCCCTTTCCTCTGCAGCATCACCTCATCCGGAATACAATCTCATGTTTTAGGGCTGCTCTACTTCTTTCTGTGAATGAAATGGATCAGCCCTGTCCCTTGTTAAGTAGTAGCCTCAGACACAGACTACTTGAAAGCAAGACCAACTCAGACCTTCCTTTGTGCTCCTGTAGAGGCCTGTGCTGTGGGAGCACAGCAAACTGCCAGGGAGTCCTCCTACCTGCCACCTTTAAGGTGATGTCAGTCAGGTGATCCCCAGGCTGCAGGTGACTGTATTCTTGGATGAAATGTGTGAGCGAGATGTCAACGTGGAACTTGTGTGGGTACGGGTCTTCCCCATTGATCTTCAGTTGGTGGATTGCTTGGCTGCGGATCTTGAAGTATTGCTATTGGGGAAAGGGGGGAAAAGCCTTTGAGCAGTTGAACCTGGTCAGACCAGTGGGCCAAGGAGCAGAGTACTGCATTCTGCCCCAGAGTGACTCTAATACATTGAGGTTTCCTTAACTGAGCCCTCCACACCTTTGAAATCCCAATATTTGATACGGAGTGAGATGTGCACTTAAACTATACATGGTGGCCAAATTCATAGGTGGAAATGAAGGCCAGAACTCTGAAATGCAAGATTTAGTAAAAAGAAAAATTGGAATTCTACCTAAAATAAGTTTAATTTATACAGGTGGCCTTGGTTAGCACTTTTGTGGACACATCTGCATGGTGAGTTACTTATCTTTTTTCCTACTTTCCTACCTCTGGCTACACATTAAGACTTTTCCCCAAGACTGGCCTCTGGGGCCTGGAGGATGTAAAAAGGGAATATTCTAAGGCGGGGTCAGCACACTTTTTCCGATGCAACCACTCAACTCTGCTGCTGTTATGTGAAAGCACCCTTAGACCTACATAAACAAATGGGCATAGCTGTGCTCCAATACTATTTTATTTTCAAAACCAGGGAGGAGGGATGAGATGAAAGACAAGGGAAAGTGGATCTGGCCTAAAGACTACAGTTTGCTAATCTCTGGTCCAAGGTAAACCCTAGCCAATCTTTAGGGAGATACCTTTTCTGGATTTGCTGTAAGGCTCAGCTAGTTTCAGGGGAGATTAATCAATCACTTGGAAGTCCCAGATTCTCCCAAATGGCTGTTGAGAGTTGATGAGGAAAATGCTCATGGCCTGTGCCTTTTACCAGATGGAGTAGCAGCCTACCCCCAGCCCCCATCCATTTAGAGCAACCCAGGGCTGACTGCGTGTTCCAGTTCCTATTTATCTTCTTAGTTACCGGTCCCAAGGAATTGGCCTTAAGCCTCATCAGAATCTTCCCCATGCCCAGCCAGAGTGGTGGTCCAGGGGACTCACATTTGGGTCCAGATTCTCCTCCTCAGCACCCACACCATTGTCAGTGGTGTGGTTGGTGGCAGCAGCTGTGGCCTGGCTTAGCTGTTTTTCACTGAGCTCCTTCTGCTTGGCCTCCTTCTCTGCTATTTTCTTCTCGGCTTTCAGGCGTCTCTTTAGCTCACTGTCGGGAAGATGCAAATGTTCAATGTGACAGTTGCCTGAAGAGTACTCTACTATGTTCGGTCCCATAACTACTTATCAAAAATATGAACAGCCTGGGGGGAAATGCTCTTGCCTGGTTCTACACCCCTACTTTTAGTCTCTTAGTCAACTCTATAGGTGAATTAAGACAAAGGAAAAGTAAGCTTAGAATAAATATGTGAAAAATCTTTCTCAGCCTTGGCTTTCCAGTGTGAGATCCCAACTAAAATCAAGATACCCCAGGACAAAGAAAAACCAAAACAGGCAACATCTCCAGCTCTGTCTGCCATCCCTCTCCTACAGCTCTCCAAGGAGTGGGTTAGTTTGGGGTAGGACAGGGTGGGGGAGAGGTGGCTTTTAAGAGTTCAAGGAGACACATCACTGACAATCCTTCCCTCAGCACTGGTCAATACATGGACAATGGCCTTCAGTATTGGTCTGCCTACTGGAGCTTGATTCTGACAACAAACTGGGCAGAACGGTGTATAAACCAGCATAGAGTAGGGCATAATATAACATCTTTAGAGTCGGACTGCCTAGGACTAAATTCTGACACAGCTGTCTAGCAATTATAGGACCTTGGACAAGTGACTTCTCCCCATCTATAAATGGAAATAACAGAAGACACTCCCTTCCCCAAATATTATGAGGACCGAGATGACTCTGCCCTTAGCATTTAGTAAACACGCAAATGTGAGCTATCGTAGGTACCTTTCCCTATCTTAACCACTTCATTCTCTGCACCCAGGACAGAAATCTTAGATTTGGATACATTTCTGGTCAAATCCCTTACTATCTACACTCTGATCTGAAATCTTGGTATCTGAACCCAGAAACCAAACAGATTTGCATAGAGGATATCCTCAGTATCCAAACAGAATTGGTCATTCAATCAAACCACCAATGTTTATCAAGTATTCTATAAAACCATGGCAAATGATACCAAGTCATGCTTGCATATTATCTGGCTTTCGGGCACATTCTTAATTTTCAGTATGAATTTAGAGTAAGTCAATTAAAAAAAATAAAGTGATGATTTGAAATAACCATTTTTAAGTAAGAAGACTGACTCCGAGGGCTTCAAAGTAGGTGTCTCTGGATGTAATCTGTCTTATAATAGTTGTGAAGGCAAACATTCCAGAACTGTATGATAGGCCTACTGTGCTGTATGTAATTCAGTCAGTATGCACTGGAGCCCATTTGTTTTTTTCCTAGCATTAACATAAAAAAACCTGTTTTTTTCCATTCTACTAGGTGTTGTTCTTTAAATCAAATTAATCCTAAGGAAAAATCCAAAAAGGTCGTAGAGATAGAACAAAGACTGGAAACCAAATTAATCTCAGGAGCAAACCAAGTCCAGAAAGACAAGAAAGGGAAAATAACGTTTGTTCTCAGCACTGTTCTAGTATAAGATCTACAAGTCACCTCAAGGATCTAGAGTGAGAATCTGTATTAAAGAAAAAATGAGAAACAACTATTGGTTTTCATTGTGGAGCTCTGTTTCCTTGGTAACAAGTCCAAAGACTTAGCCAGAGGCTTAACAGATAAGGACCTAAGTAAGGGAAGGATTTTTGCTCCCATAGCAACAACAAAGGTAAGGGCACCAACCTTCTTTTATCAGAAAGTGGCTTGTCCTTGTGAAGCGCTGTGAAAGGAGCAAGTTGATACAGTCGCAGCTCCCTCTGCCCCCACTGTGCCCAGGAGGTTTGGCGCAGGGACCCCCTAACAAGCCTTACAGCAGCTTGCGTCAACATGGCAGAACACCCCGGAACTAAAGATTACCACCACCTAACAGGAAACAGAGATGTGGTGTCAGATGGGACAAAACAGTATATACACACCCAACCAGCACTCCTACTCTTATGGGTGTGGGGCAGGGGGAGGTTGCACAACCTTTAAGTGTTCCACTAAAGACCCTCTTAACTGACAACAACCCTATAACACTCACTATGCTGCAACTCTGACAATGTTCTGTCCTTGCTATGGTAAAAAGGTACATATCTGGGTCAAAACTCAAGAGCAAGGCAATCAACAGTTTATAGGTAGAAATGATCACAACGATCCAGAAAATAGGGAGACGGGACCAGAAGCAGTGTTTCTGAAGCCTCTGACATGTGGCTTCTCTCTTGGAGATTAAATACCTGGCCACAAAGATGGCAATGGGAAGCATAAGAAATGTCACTGTCAATTGCAAACACTAGATGAAGCTAAAAGCAAGCCACACAAAAGCACCTGAGTCAAAGATAAGATTTGTTTGAGCTCTAGGAACAAAAAGAAAGTAGAATTTCAGGAAGGATCCTGGACTACGTTAATTTGACTTTTCATTTGGAAATGAGTCACTTGGCAGGCAGCCCATTTGTTTTAAAACTTGTTGAAAATAACTGGCATAACATGGTGCTCACTAAAGATGCAGACTGAGGAAGTCCCAAGAACAATTAAGATACAGAAGGAAATGTTAATCATTAAAAAAATTATTTTAGCCCCTTGGTCACTAGAGGAATATACATCAACAGATTTTTTTTAAGACAATGTGAGGAGGTAAGGTGGAGGCAGCGTAAAGAGCATGGGCTGTGGAGTTCTGGACTTGGTTTTAGATCTCTGCTCCAGAGCCTGAATCAGTGACAGACCACACTTTAGGTATGCACACTTTAGCAATCCATTTAGTCACTCAGAGCCTGTTTATTAATTTGAAAAATGGACATTAATACTTTCCTTGCCAGGTTATTCTTGAGATTAGAAAGTTTATATAGTTCTAGCATAGTGTCTGACACATAAAACCTGCTTTTAAAAAGTGGTAGCTCTACTTAATCTAGGGGAGGTCAGTAGAAAGGAATTAGCCAAATTTCTCCTAAGCAAGGAGGCATTTATGACTTACAACCCTTAAATTCAATTACAGTTGACCTTTAAACAACATGGATTTTTGGGGCGCCTGGGTGGCTCAGTCGTTAAGCGTCTGCCTTCGGCTCAGGTCATGATCCCAGGATCCTGGGATCGAGTCCCACACCGGGCTCCCTGCTCAGCGGGAAGCCTGCTTCTCCCTCTCCCACTCCCCCTGCTGTGTTCCTGCTCTCTCTCTCTGTCAAATAAGTAAATAATAAAAAAAATCTTTAAATAAACAACATGGGTTTTAACTGTGCAGGGTCCATTTATATGCAGATTTTTGTGGGGGGAATAAATACAGTATAGCATTGTAAATACATTTTCTCTTATGATTTTTTTTTAAAAAGATTCTATTTATTTATTTGACAGAAAGAGACACAGCGAGAGAGGGAACACAAGCAGGGGGAGTGGGAGCGGGAGAAGCAGACTCCCCTCCGAGCAGGGAGCCTGATGCGGGGCTCGATCCCAGGACCCTGGGACCTTGACCTGAGCTGAAGGCAGACGCTTAACGACTGAGCCACCCAGGCGCCCCATCTTATGATTCTCTCTCTCTCTTTTTTTTTTTAAAGATTTTATTTATTTATTTGACAGAGACAGCGAGAGCAGGAACACAAGCAGGGGGAGTGGGAAAGGGAGAAGCAGGCTTCCCGCGGAGCAGGGAGCCCGATGTGGGACTCGATCCCAGGACCCTGGGATCATGACCTGAGCCAAAGGCAGACGCTTAACGACTGAGCCACCCAGGTGCCCCCATCTTATGATTCTCTATAAAAAACATTTTTTTCTGTTGCTTTACTGTAAGAATACAGTATATACGTAACATACAAAACACATGTTAATCAACTGTTTATGTTATTGAAAAGCTTCCAGTCAACAGTTGGTTATTCAATTTTGGGGGAGTCAAAAGTTACACTTGAACTTTCCATTATATGGGAGATGGTGCCCCTAACCTCTGAGTTACTCAAGGGTCAACTATACTGATGTAACAGATCAAAGTCCAAGCGATTTTCCCATATTCCATCCGGGTTCAGCAAAAGAACTGAGCCTCAATGCACTAAAGCAGCCATTATTTGTAATGAATTAACTTTTCTCCTAGGCATCTGGAATGGTACTAGTTATGCACTATCCTTGGGAGTACTGAGAAAACAAATCATTGCCTGTGTTCTGTGCTTCAACTGCAGAACCCTCATTGAGAGGGAATATGTTATATATGCCCAAGAATGCAGGACATAACCAATTAACGGAAGACTAACCTTGATGTATTTATTTTTATCTTCACACTCCAACGATTTGGGGTGGTTAACAAAGATCTATCCAGCAGTGCTCCAAAGCGCAGCTTTAGTGTAACGGCTGAATCATACACCCTACTGTTAGACTTCGGTCATGCACTCAATACTCACAGATCCTTTAAATAACCCATATAAAAAGGTGCACAACAGTTTTAGAAAGGATCCATTTAATACATAAGATTCAGAATAGCCGAGGTGAGGCCAAGGAAAATTTGAAGGTCTTTCCGAAAAGCTCGGGTATTTTAACATTTCTCCAAAGGGAAGCGAGGCGTGGCTCAATAAGGAAAGAACGCATTTTTTCAGACGGAGGGAAGGGAAGGAGTAAGTTTCGTTTTTCTCTAGTCAATTCTCCTTTCTCCTAACTCCAGGAATACGACCACAGGGCTCCGCCAGAGCCGGGCCCCGAGGCAACCTGGGGGATGTAGTTTCGGGGCGCAGCGGCTACGTCCCGGCGTGGCTGTACCCACGACAACAGGCAGGAAGGCCCCAGGCACAGCCGCCTCGGCCGGAGCCTCGAGGCGCTTCCTAGCCTGGACTGTCCGGCCGCAAAGACCTTAATAACTTGCGGCGATACTTACTTTTTGCTCAGTTTTGGCTCGCCGCCGTCCACTTTCACCTCAGCCCCGTGCACCGCAGCCATCTTTCCCGAGGGCCCGACCTAAAAGGGACGAGGGTCGCTTAGTAATTTCCAGGTCACGGCCGGAAGCTCCGCCTCTTCCGAGAGGAGGGGGCGGGCGCTCTTTGCGCGCTGCTGTTGCGCAGGCGCAGGGCGGGGCTTCGTGGCCGCGGCGTAGGGAGCGGTAGTGGGTTCTGTTTTGCTCTGTGCGTCAGAAGCTCGTCTGGGGGCCACTCTTCGGTTACCTGGCGTCAGCTATGGCGGAGGCGATGGATTTGGGCAAAGACCCCAACGGGCTCACCCATTCCTCGACTCTGTTCGTGAGGGAAGATGGCAGTTCCATGTCCTTCTACGTGCGTCCCAGCCCGGCCAAGCGCCGGGTCTCGACGCTCATCCTGCACGGCGGCGGCACCCTGTGCCGGGTGCAGGAACCCGGGGCCGTGCTGCTGGCTCAGCCCGGGGAGGCGGCGGCCGAGGCCTCGGGCGACTTCATTTCCACGCAGTACATCCTGGACTGCGTGGAGCGCAACGAGAGGCTCGACCTGGAGGCCTATCGGTTGGGCTCGGCGGCCGACCAGGCCCCGGAGACGAAGCCCGGTGCCCAGGCCGAGGGGGGCGCCGCCGCCGCGCAGCCAGAGCCGCAGCCGCACGGGGGGCGCATCGCCTTCACGGACGCGGACGACGTGGCCATCTTGACGTACGTGAAGGAAAATGCCCGCTCGCCAAGCTCCGTCACCGGCACCGCCTTGTGGAAGGCGATGGAGAAAAGCTCCCTTACCCAGCATTCGTGGCAGTCCCTGAAGGACCGCTACCTCAAGCACCTGCGGGGCCAGGAGCATAAGTACCTGTTGGGGGACGCCCCAGTGAGCCCTTCGTCCCAGAAACTCAAGCGGAAAGCTGAGCAGGATCCCGAAGCTGCTGATAGCGGGGGTGAGGCCTCTGCCGCGAACGCGGGACCTGCTCTGCACCTGTGCGGGTGGGGGCGGGGCGCCTTCCCCTTTCCGTTAGGCATCCATGTTGGCGCGTCTGGTAGAGTCGCCAGACCTTCCTCCCTCCCCCCGCCCCTAGACATCCGGGTAAAATTGCACCATTTTCTAATCGCACTTCGATATATTTTTCCAGTAACTAGAGAACTGACGTGGTATGATATTCAAAAGGTATAAAAAGTCTATATAGAGATACCCCCCCATCTTACCAACCAGCTACCCAGTTTTCTTCCCCAGAGGCAGTGTGTTGTTAACCAGCTTCTAGGGTGTCTTTTCCAGAAACTCGTTTTAAAAAAATACTTATGTTCAGACAGATTGAGTGTAAGCCTTTTTAAAGGCATGCCAGACCAGTTTATTTTCACGTTTTGGCTTCTATGCGTATTCACAGAAGGTTTCGTCAGTTGGAATGGTCTTCCTGGTCTCGCTCAGGCGAAGTAAGTTTTTAATGCAGTTGAATTGAACGTGGGGATTCAGGTTGGTTAGGACTTAGTGGAAAGCTGTGAAGATGCTTCACTTTTGAAGTAACCGGTATTGAGAGCTTAAACTGACCCTTTTGTTTAAAGAAGCATGCCACCCTCCCTCTCTCCCCCGCCCCTTTCCTTAGGTGGCTGGCTATTCCATATAACATTTCAGGTCTGGGGAGGTAAATCTATTTCTCCTGTTCAGCATGCTTAGTAGGAATTTTGTTTTTGGTAAAAGTGACATTTCAGATTCATTCATTCAACAGATATTTGAGTGCCAGACACTGTTATCCTGCTGGGATATAACAATAAATAAAAGTCCCTGCGGTCATGGAACTTAACATGCTAGCTGGGCAGTGGTAAGTGCTATAGAGAAAAATAAAATCAGGGTAAGGGGTGGGGAGGAGGTTTTTTTACAGGGTGATAAGGGAAGGTCACTCCATAAGCTGATATTTGAGCAGAGACCAAAAGAAAGCAAGCCAGGTGGTTATCTGAGGAGGTGTTTCAGGTAGAGGGAATATTAAGTGCACAGGCCTGGAGGTGGGAATATAGCTGGTGTGTTCTTGGAGCAACAAGGACCAGTGTGGCTAGAATGGAGTAAGCAACAGGGAGAATTTTGGGAGAGAGGACAAGGCTATGTTTATGGGTGAAGTAGATCATGTAGGGCTTTGCGTTTTAAATCGGTAGTGTTGGGACTACAGATAGGCCATTTGGAACTTTGGAGAAAATTAAGCTAGATTCACCCTACTCTAATATTTTGATTATCCGGTATTTAATTGTAAAAATTAAAATCCTAAAATGACTAAGAAGATATGGATGAGGGGTGCCTGGCTGGCTTAGCCGGTAGAGCATGTGACTCTTGATGTCAGGGTTGTAGGTTTGAGCTCTGGCTTGGGTGTAGGGATTACTTAAAAAAAAAAAAAAGAATAGCTTGGGGAAAAAAAGGAAATATGCATGAATATATTTTTAATTTATTTTTCAATTTTTCTAACGTTTATTGATCTTTTTTAAAACCTGGAGTACAAATGGCATACAATATTGGTTTGAAGTATACAACCTAGGGATTCTACATTTGCATACATTGCAAATTGTCACAGTAAGTCTGGTTACTATCTGTCATCATTCAAGTTAATACAATATGTCAATAATAATTGATTTTATTCCCTGTACTGTACATTATATCCCCATGATTTATTTTATACCTCTTAGTAGTTTGTACCTCTTGATCCCCTTCACCCATTTTGCTGCCCTGCACATCCCCATGCCAACCCTCTTCCATCTCTGTTCTCTGTATCTGTGAATTCGGGTTTTGTTTTGTTTGGTGGTTTTTTTTTAGATTCCACTTAAGAGTGAAATCACACGGTATTTGTCTTTCTCTGACTTATTTCAGCAGTATAATATTCTCTAGGTCCATCCATGTTGCAAGTGGCAAGATTTTGTTACTGGTTGTTGTTTTTTTTTTTTAACCCCTGGCTGAGTAGTAGTCCGGTGTGTGAGTGCGAGAGTGTGTGTGTGTGTGTGTGTGTGTGTGTGTGTACGTGTACACACCACATTTTAATCCATTCATCTATTATTGGACACTTGGGTTATTACCATATCTTGGTTTTTGTAAATAATGGTGCAATGAACATTGGGTTGCATATATCTTTTCACATTAGTGTTTTCATTTTCTTCAGATTGATACTCCAAAGTGCTATTGCTGGATCCAGTTCTATTTTTAATTTTTTGAGGAACCTCAGTACCTTTTTCTATAGTGGCTGCACTGATTTACACTCCCACCAACAGTGCACAAGGGTTCCTCTTCTCTACATCTTGTCCAGTACTTGTTATTTCTTCTCTTTTTGATAATAGCCGTTTTGACAGGTATAATGCGATACTTCATTGTAGTTTTCAGTTGCATTTCACTGATGATTAGTGATGTGAGGATCTTTTCATGTGCCCCTCTTGGCCATTTGTATGTTTTCTTTGGAAAAATGTTTTTTCAGATCCTCTGCTTATTTTTTAATTGGACTTTTTTTGTTATTGAGTTGTATGCGTTCTTTATTCTGGGTATTAACCTCTTATTGGATGTATAATTTGCAGATATTTTCTCCCATTCAGTAGGTTGCCTTGAGTATACTTTTTAATATTTGCATGGTGATAGTCCTGAAACCAAAAAGATTAAAAAAATTTTTTATATTTGATTACTTGAAATTAAAAACTTTTCATGGTAAAGTCACAGAGCAAACTGGAAAAATATTCCCAATACATTGCAACATATTTTTCTTAACGTACAAAGAGCTTGCAGAAGTTAGTGAAAGAAAACTAGTAGAACAATGAGCAAAAGAAACGGAACAAGAACTTTCCAGAAAAGGAAATGAATGGCCAATAAATAAATGCAGAATATTGTTATTAAATAAAAATAGACCCCGATCAGAGGATCGATAGAAACCATGCCTGGATTTGACCTATAGAAACTTAAATAACAAATGTGTATGGTGGTATTTTTCAGGGAAGTAAATCAGAACAAGGAAATGTTGTATTTTACTTATCAGATTAGCAAAAATTAACAAAATGGGTAATATCTAAAGATATCTTTTTGGGTAATACATATGTTACATAAAATTTGCCATTTTAACCGTTTTTAAATGTTCAGTTTGGTGGCATTAAGTACATTCACATTGTCATGTAACCATCACCACCATCTGTCTCCAGAACTTTTTCTAAAACTAAAACTCTGTATCCATTAAGCACCGACTCCACTTTGCTCCTTCCCCCAGCCCCTGACAACCACCATTCTCCCTTTTTGTCTTAATGAATTTGATCTGCCTCATGTAACTGGAATCATACATTTGTCCTTTTGTGATTGGCTTATTTCATTTAGCACCGTGTCTTCAGGGTTCATCCATGCTGTAGCGTGTGTCTGAATTTCCTTCCTTTTTAAAGCTGAATAATATTCTGCTGCATGTATAGACCACATTTTGTTTATCTGGTCATCAACGGACACAGGTTGTTTCCATATCTTGTCTGTTGTGAGTAATGCTGCTATGTACTAATATCTGTTTGAGACCCTGGTTTCATTTCTTTTGAGTATATATTCAGAAGTGGAATTTCTGGCTCATAATGGTAATTTTATGTTTAATATTTTGAGGGACCACCATGCTATTTTCCAGTTGTGTATTTTAGTACGGATATAATCGTTGTAACCACCACCTAAATCAGGATACAGAGCAGTTACATCACAAACAACTTTCTCCTGCTGCTCTTTAGTAGTCAGTTCTTGTTAAGTGGAAAAGAGAGCAGAATTAAATCCTCCGAGAACAAAGAGTAAAAGAGAAACTGGAGGTTGCTTAGCTTTAGGAGACCCTCTTTTCTGTAGATGGTATGTAGTGGATTGTGGTGTACCCTCCTCATCTATATTCAGCGGCCTGGAGAGCTGTCTTGCCTAAAGTCTTGTCATCTTAGGATGGCTAGCATTTAGGGACTGATCTATGGGGGAATTTTGTCATGGCTTCCTCACCCCAGCTTGGCCAACTCCAGACTTCCCCATGGTTTCAGCTGAGGCTTTGTTGGAGCTCTTTCACCGCTCAGCTTCTTTCTCTGCCCACTCCTTCTTTCTTCTAACAGGTGTTTTGCCAAGAGTGCACCCTACTAAACACCTGTGTGTTAATCTCCATTTCATAGTCTGCTTCCCAGAGAACCCAATTTGTGGCACAATTTTGTTAATTTGCCCAATTTATAAATACAAAGCAAAAATTGAATGATGCTTGAAGAGTATTTTTATTTTATGTATTAGAACCTAGGAAAAATATCACCACTTGGATAGTGTAACTTTTCATAAGAGTAGAAATTTTTGAACATGCATATCTTATGTTTTTCTTATTCTTCTGATCTAAAACTGATGTCTTCTTATAGAAAAAATGTACAGGCTCACTTCTGGCTAAGAGCTCATAGAGCATGCACTGTATTTTCGGTTTCTGCAAAAGAGTCTAATTCTAATCTGGTGCTCTTCTTCTCTTTAATAGAACCACAGAATAAGAGAACTCCAGACTTACCTGAGGAAGAATATGTAAAGGAAGAGATCAAAGAGAATGATGAAGCAGTAAAAAAGATGCTTGTAGAAGCCACCCGGGAGTTTGAGGAGATTGTGGTATGTTGACTAGATTTAACTTCTTTTCCCTACTTCCATTCTTTTTTAAAATTGGTTATCGCATTTATTCTTTTTGTACACCTAAGGCCCAGCGGGGTAGGGGCAGGGGTGGGGGAGAGGGAGAATGGAAGTGGGACTGATCTTGGTTTCAGGCATGTAGCTTTTAAGTTTTGGTTGGAAAACTTCAGAGGGGGAGGGGGAGAAAAATTGGGGGAATTATTATTTTATTTTTATTAATATTTTATTTTTTTAAAGATTTATTTATTTGTTTGACATAGACACAGCGAGAGAGGGAACACAAGCAGGGGGAGTGGGAGAGGGAGAAGCAGGCTTCCCGCTGAGCGGGGAGCCCGATGTGGGGCTCGATCCCAGGACCCCAGGACCACGACCTGAGCTGAAGGCAGATGCTTAACGACTGAGCCACCCAGGCGCCCCGGGAGAATTATTTTTAAACCATATAGAGCACCCATTTCAAGGACTCTGTTCTCAGTTTAAGGTGTTCAAAATAAGACTGTAGATTTATCTTTTAAAATATTTTAATGCTTCTCAGGAAAATAAATGTAATTTTTAAAAGAGTTTAATAAACAAGTTTAGCTTTTTGTGTACTTAGGGTGGTTTTGGGATTTTTTAATGCTTGCATATTTAGTTGAGCTTCTGATACTCAGTTGGAATCTCATATTTAATCAAAGGTAGAGGGAAAGGTAGGAACTATAAAACAGGAGTAATTTGAAAGAAAGTCCAAATTATATGTCCATATCTTTTCCAAGAAAAAGGATCTTGTAAATTAATTTTTATTATTAACAAAGGAAAATGGTTAGGCCTCATTGTAAAACAGGAAAATAATTTAAAGTTCTGTAATTGATGAGTGAAGGAAGGCAGAAGAATTGGCTGAATTTAGTGATTGTTGCCTTTTGTGGTCCGAGTTCTGTTTTATTTTTTATATTTGGTCTGTTATCCATAAACTTTCAAATGCAAACATGGTCTGCATAGTTCTCTTCTCACATAACATGCTTTGTAATGTGCCTGAATGTAGTACAGCATGGAGGTCCTAGTATGTTTATACAGCTGTGTGTTTTGAGTACTTATGTGAAGGCATCAGTAGGTACAGGGGATGTAGTGATGCTCAAACCAGATATAATTCCTGCCCTTAGGGAGCTTACAATCTGAGAGTGAAGTCAAGCTTTTTTTTTTTTTTTTTAAAGATTTTTATTTATTTATTTGAGAGAATGAGAGAGAGAGCATGAGAGGGGGTTGGGTCAGAGGGAGAAGCAGACTCCCTGCTGAGCAGGGAGCCCGACGCGGGACTCGATCCCAGCACTCCAGGATCATGACCGGAGCCGAAGGCAGTCGCTTAACCAACTGAGCCACCCAGGCGCCCCTGAAGTCAAGCTTTTAACAAATGGTCTAATGAACATGTGTATACATGAAAGTGTATGCGCAAACATGTATTTTTTCATATTTAGTGTAGCTTCTTTTTTTTTTTTTTTTTTAAAGAATTTATTTATTTGACAGAGAGACACAGCGAGAGGGGGAACACAAGCAGGGGGAGTGGGAGAGGGAGAAGCAGGCTCCCTGCCAAACAGGGAGCAGCCCGATGCAGGGCTCGATCCCAGGACCCTGGGATCATGACCTGAGCTGAAGGCAGATGCTCAACAACTGAGACATTTAAGGCGCCCCTTTAGTGTAGCTTCTGATATTCTGTTGGAATACCATAGTTATATGTATACATATATGTGCACATAGAGTACACGTAAGCACATGTATATTCCCCAGCTACACACACACGCACGCACGCACACATGGTCACTCCCCTCTTAACCCAACATATATATGTGTATGTAAACACAGCCAGCACGACTAAGAAGGAGCATTATGGGACTGAAGGGACTGAAGGAAGTTCAGCGTGATTGGGGTGAAAAGGACAAAGGGGGGTGGTAGTTGAGAGTAGATATTGAAAGAGTAAGTGTTTGGGACTTGGTAATTAGGAACTGGTCATATTCATCACTTTCTCTAGGTTGACGAGAGCCCTGATTTTGAAATTCACATAACAATGTGTGATGATGATCCACCCACACCTGAGGAAGACTCTGAGACACAGCCTGATGAGGATGAGGAAGAAGAAGAAGAAGAAAAAGTTTCTCCACCAGAGGTGGGAGCTGCTATTAAGATCATCCGGCAGTTAATGGAAAAGTTTAACTTAGATCTGTCAACAGTAACACAGGCCTTCCTAAAAAATAGTGGCGAGCTGGAGGCTACTTCCTCCTTTTTAGAATCTGGTCAGAGGGCTGATGGGTATCCCATTTGGTCCCGACAGGACGACTTAGATTTGCAAAAAGATGATGAGGATGCCCGAGATGCATTGGTCAAAAAATTTGGTGCTCAGAATGTAGCTCGGAGGATTGAATTCCGAAAGAAATAATTGGCAAGATAATGAGAAAAGAGAAAAGGTGTGGCAGGTGAGGTTTAAAAAAAAAAAAAAAAAGATTTGTGACCATTGAACTTCAGAGATTTTGTACATTGGAACTGACACTTGTCTTCTGACCAATGCTGCCATTGCTCTGTGAATCTTAGATTTTGTAGCCAAGCAGAGTTGTGTAGGAGGCTAAAAATAAAAGACATTGGATATTTTTAGAGCTGTCCCTGGCAGTATCAGCGTGTTTATGAAAGGAAAATCTAAACCAGAGGGAGGTTGGCCTGTGTAGTAGTAATTCTTTTCTGAATGTAACCCTTGCTATATTGTTTCAGGAGCTAGTGACAAAGTCAAAGGAGGGAGATTAGGAGATGGGTCTTTTCAGGCAGCATGAATAAAGAGCTTCCTATCCTTTGGCAGAAGCTCCTCTAGATTGGATAGATTCCAAATCAAGAATCTAGAAATGTGGAAAGTTTTAATTACAAGGCCTTGAACACAGACTTCCTAAACTCTTGCATCCCCTAGTGAGCTCTGATTTCTCAACTGCTTTGAAAATCCCATATTCCCTTTGCTAGCTTACTATTTGGGGACCCTGCTCCTTGGCTGTTCTTTTCTTCCAGTCTTTGTCAGTCATACTTGTGGCACGTGTTTCTTTACCTACCACCCAGTTTTGTTTAAAACATGCAAAACCGTAGAGAGTCTTAAGAACAGTCTTACTCAGTTACTAGTAATGTGTTTTTATTTATTGAAAATAGTTTTGTGGTAAGGATTGTGTTAGATTTACAAATTAGTGAATTGATTCCTCTTTGTTGTGTTGCTTTCATTGTTGAAAATAAAAGAACTTTGAGTCTCCAAGTGTTTTTCTTTGATTGTATTCACAAAACCTTTCAATAGAAAAACCATGAAGGGTTGGACTATTTTTGGCTCTTAATTAGGTCAGTAATGAACAAAGTGGTTTCATTTTAGAACTAGTAGGCTATTAGAAAGATGCTAGTTCTTCTGAATGGAGCAGAGAGAAGATCTGCCTGAATGGAGCAGAGAGAAGATCTGCGTCAAGGACTGTTGAGAGATGGAGTGAACTGCTGAGAGCTGGAGTGGAGAGGAGCCAATCAGGAACCAGCAGGTGTGTAACAGAAGGTGTCGGTTCCCTACCCGTGTTTTCTGGGCACTCACCATTCCAGCATATGCCACTGATAGGAGTCCCACTGCAAGTGCCTGCTGAAGCTTTCCCTCTCCTTGAAAGGCTATGGCGTTAATGCCCCTGGGAGTGGCTTTCAGTTGATGGGGGATGAAAATTAGAGGATGCAGACCCAATTTCCTTGCTGTCCAGAGAAATGACATGACTGAATCTTTGAGAATTACCCCGAGTGGGATAATGGTGTCCATGCCATCTGTGAGAGATTCCCGGCAGAAATAAGCAGAGTGGCCCACAGTGGGAGCCTCTGTATATATGCACCCTGCATAGGCTTCCTTCTTGTTTCGCATCTGCACTTCCTAATAAGTACATCCTGAAATCATCAGTTACACACACATTATTAGAGTTCAATTCTGGGGGAATCCAGCCTAAATCAACATGCTTCACTTTGCCCTTCTCTTTGTGTATGTTGAAAGGATACAACTGCTCCTAGTAGTACCTAGCTCACTCCAGGAGTAATTTTTAAGTAGGTATTGGGAAGGATTGGGTGGTCGGCATTTGTTTAAAATGTGTTCTCCAGGGATGCCTGGGTAGCTCGGTTGGTTGTGTCTAACTCTTGATTTCTGCTCAGGTCATGATCTCAGGGTTGTGAGATCGAGCCCCACATTGGGCCTTGTGCTCAGCATGGAGTCTGCTTTAGATTCTCTCCCTCTCCTTCTGCACCCCCCCCACTTGTGCTCATGTGTGCATACACTCTCTTTCAAATGAATAAAAACGGAGATGTCATTTAGGTTGTTTATAACCTAATGAAGTTACTACAGCTTTTACAGGGCTAGAAATTTCAGTTTTGTCAAAGCATGTGCAAAAGGGTCTGATTCATTATATCCAGACTCCCAAAAGATGTGTAAACCAAAGCACTCATTGTAAACCAATAACTTTCAAATACCCGTTTTTTGCAATTTCTCTGGCATTTCATTTTTCAGACTGAGAGGTATATGTGGGGAAACATTATCAGAAGTATTTTTGGGAGCACAAATCTAAGCCAGGAGAATGAGTTGAATTTTAACGGTTAATGGTATTGAGCTATGGCTGCAACTGCTCAAATCCTAAAGTCAGAATCCCCTCCCTTGAGCCGCCAAATTCTTGTTTTTTGGGTTTTCTTGACTTTATGAGACTTGTGCTCTGGGAAACATCATGTCTTACTCATTTTAGCTCTTGAATTCTGGGCCTTCCTCATTATTCCCTTCTACTCCCACACTTCAGCTTTTGAAATTTGCTAGGCCTTAAATAACTTCTGTACCTTCATTAGTGGCAGAAACATTTTTTTCTGTCTTCTCTTTGCCAACTGCGGCAGTGGATTATGCTCCTGGTATTCAGTTTTCCTTTGTTCCCTGCCCCTTTTAAGCAGATGCAGTTGCACTTTATTTTTTTTTATTTTTTTTATTTTTATTTATTTGAGAGAGAACAAGAGATAGAGAGCATGAGAGGGAAGAGGGTCAGAGGGAGAAGCAGACTCCCCGCTGAGCAGGGAGCCCGATGTGGGACTCGATCCCGGGACTCCAGGATCATGACCTGAGCCGAAGGCAGTCGCCCAACCAACTGAGCCACCCAGGCGCCCTGCAGTTGCACTTTAAACGTTTAAGCTGCTGTCTGAATTCTTGAGATCTCTTGTTTTTGGTCTAATGCTGTTTGCTGGATCATAATTGCTTATAACAGAAAACTTAACCTAAAGGACTTTTAAACAGTAAGGGAAATGGGATTATATCTTGTATATATAACAAGAAGTCCTGAGGCAGTTAGCTTAAGGGTTCTTTTTATATTTCCGCTCTGCTACTTCTAGCTTGTCCTGTAGGCTGCTTCCTTTGTGGTCGGAAGTTGGCTGCTACAGTTCTAACAGTGGAAGAGGGACCATTTCCTCCTAGGTGTCTCCTTTATTGGCGAGCAAGCTTTCTCAGAAGCCCCTAGACTTCTCATTGGCCAGAATTTTGGCACATGCCCCTTCCTAACTTCTTAAATGACTAGATTGACTTAAATTTATCTCAAGGTCTGTCTTTCTTGGGCTGCAGATTGTGTAACCTTCCCTGAGAATGTGGTATGAAGGGAAGGTAAATACCCAAATAAAAATCTGCTAAATCGATTGTACAGATAAACCCTAGTGACATTCTATAGGAACAAGAATACCCATCCAGTAGTGGATAATTACCTCTGTTATCATCAGCCTGGACTTAACCTTTTGAGTTTGTTCTCTTCTCCTTTTTCCTATAATTTACCTTAGGGTTTTTGAGCATATTTTCTTTTCTTCCTTTTTTTTTTTTTAATTTTGATTTTATTTATTTACTTGAGAGAGAGCGCAGAGGGAGGGGGAGAAGCAGACCCCTGCGGAGCAGGGAGACTGATATGGGACTAGATCCCAGGACTCTGGGATCATGACCTGAGCCAAAGGCAGACACTTAACCGGCTGAGCCACCCAGGTGCCCTTTGAGCATATTTTCTTAAAGTAAATGCCATTTATGCTTCTCTGTCAATAATAAACGTTACCTTGAAACTCATTCTGCATATCTTTTTGCTCTTTTCCTCTCAGACTTTCTAGCTTTCAGTGTGGTGGTGCCTATCAAGAGGGAGGGCTTCCTCAGTTCATTTTTTTAATTTTCTACCTGCAGCTTTCAGTTTTGATAGTTTATTGCCTTTGAGGTATTTCTGGGAAATGTATCCAGGTTTTATGAGCTTGGCACCGTGGCACCGTGGGCTGCCTGCCTCAGGTCATAAATTTGTGTCCAAAGATACGAAGAGCTCATCAGGGCTCTTGAGAGAAGCTTGCCGATGACTGTTCTGCCTGATGTTTTGTGTATTTAACTGGTAGCTGTTGTCCACATTATGGATTTAAGTAAATCAAATTATTTTCTAACGTTTTTAAAGCAGGCAATGGAAACTTTTTACAAATAGATTCTTACAGGGGTTAAAGTAGTTAAAACAGGGAGCTCATTAGAAGGGTGTGGCTCTAGAGCTTTTGGCAGGCAAACCAAAACCTAAGCCAGAGACCATATACTGAAATCTAAGAAAAGCACACTCAAGAAGAGGAAATTTGGGTACGTGGAGAGGCACCCTGGGAATGTGCACACCGAAGGAAGACCGTGTAAGTCCAGGAGGAGGATGGCCATTAGCTTAGCAAAGAAACAGGTCTCAGAAGAAACCACCCAGCAGACACCTGGGGGACTGTGAGATGGAAGTCCTGTCATTCCAGCCACCTAGTCTGTTCATGTATAAACACCGTCATATATTAGCTTCTTTTTTGTTTTTGATAGATGCCACACTCATTTGTGCCCTGTGTGTGCACATGTGTGTTTTAATTCGTTAGGTGATAAAGTTCAGCTAATATCAGGAAAAATAATTTCTAGTGAGTGTAATTTGACCATAGATACGGATGTTGGAATATTCTGGCACTTGAGCATCAGTGTGTGAACAGCTAGAGAAACTCTTGCACATAATGCACCCACATACCGATACCACCAGTAAGGATGTACACCTCATACCTGTTAGTGTAGATCAGGTATCTTTGTGGTACTGGGTGCATGTGTATGGACCTTATTCTGACACCTTCATATGGAAAGTAAATAGCAAATATGACAAAACAATGCAAATTGATAAAACGAACCAAATATTTTTCCAAGATATTTATACTGTACCAAGGTAAACTGACACATGTTCATACACCAAAATCTACTTTAAAAGTTACCATTTCAGAAGAAGAAAACTGAAAATGAGAATGGTTATCTCAGGTTTTAGTTTGAGAATTTATAATAAAATGAATTTCCTGGTGTGTGTGTGAATATAAGTGAAAAACCTAAAAATGTAGAAATACATTAAGTAGTTGTGTCACTACTGTATTTTAATTGTAAAATTTTTTACGTTTAAAATAGAGGAAAAAACAAGTGAAGAATACTCAGGTGCCTGGGTGGCTGAGATGGTTGAGCGTCTGCCTTTGGCTCAGGTCATGATCCCAGGGTCCTGGGATCGAGTTCCGCATCGGGCTCCCTGCTCCTTGGGAGCCTGCTTCTCCCTCTGCCTGTCTCTCTCTCTCTCTCCCTCTCTCCCTCTCTCTGTCTCTCATGAATAAATAAATAAAATCTTTAAAAAAAAAAAGAATACTCAGTATCGTGGATTGGTCCTAATTCATTTAATCATTCCCTTATTGGTAGATACTGAGATAGTTTCTAGTTCTAGTTAAAGCTTTCAGAGCTTTGGAGAAAAGCGCACTTTTGTGAACTCACATCATTGGGAAATATACTATCCTTTCATTTTCTACATGATAAATATTTCAAGTTAGCTTTCCCATCTTGATAGGAGAGGAGTGCTGATATGTCCCTTGTAGACCTGTTTTCGCTTGGGTTTGGTTATGGTTCATGAATGTTCCAGATTGGTGCACATGGTAATTACAGAGAGGAGGTCATGTTTGTCAGAAAAGTACGTGTCTTCGTTCAGAAGGATTCCGCAGACCTGTGTGCTCGCTAATGCCTACGGTGCTTCCAGAGGCTGTATGCAGCTTTCTCAGTGAAGGGAGTACAGAAGATAACCACTGCCCACAAAAAGTTAAAACCTCCATTTGGGATTCCAATTGTTTTCTCCTTCCTCTTGCATTAATCTTGTCCCAGATAGGACGACTTCATTGTTCACTGTCCTTTAAGTTGCACTGATTCTGCATCAAAAGAGAGGCCTGGACCAGGTTCTGAGAATGACTTCTTCCTTCTGAAACACAGGCCCTGGTGAGCTTTGTAGCATATGGAACACAGCCTGAAAATCATTTTCACTGAAGCACAGTTGGGGTCCTGGAGAGTTCTCTTTCTGTGGATTAGGGACTCAGGAAAGGTACCTTTTCCTGAATGTCTGTGGATAACAGGAGCTGACATAAGGCCTGAGGTTTCTACACACTGCTTATGCAGTTGGCTGAGGGAATGGGATGGTTCTCCAGTTGATGGTGTGCTGCAGCCATGTGTGTCTCAGTGTGTCCCTTCTCGAGGATCTCATGTTGCAGTCAGAGCCTGGCAGACCTCGTCCCATCGTTGCAGAATGTAAGGTATGTCCACCTGCTCCAGACCCTGCAGCTGGTGTTCTTGGTGCTCAGGATGAGGCTGACAATAGCCCTTCAACGGCAGTACTGCTGTGCCAGTCTGTTCTTTGTGATTCTGGCATTTTTCTTGGTTTGGGAGCCACAAGGGAGTCTGAGTATCCGAGAGGTCCCCTCCTGAAGTCGAGGGTATTGGCAGGTGATTCCTAAGGGTCTGGGGAGAGAGAGAATTCTCTCCTCTCTGCATAGCCTGCGTGGGCTGCACCATCGTGACACTTGGTCCTTGGCTCACACAAGGGACAGAGGACGCATGGGCGGGGAGAGGAGCAGGGAGAAACGTTTGGTTCCTGCTGAAAGAATCGGAGGAAGCAAAATGATGAGACCTGCCCAGGGGAGTGGACAGATTAATTTGGTGCTGCTGAGCTGTCAGACCTGGTCTTCCATTTGGGCCATCTGCCAAGGAATTCATGGACTCTGCTCTGCTCTGCTCTGGGTATAGGGATCTTTGGTTCTGAAACCACATCTATGTGAAGAAAAAAGAGGATGTCATAAGACAAGTGACTGTGGCTCTGTTTCTCGTACTGCGTAAAGCAAAGGGGCTATTAATACAGGCCCCAATATCAGAAATAAAATATTCCATATTGTGAAATACATTACTCTGGTTCATGTGTTTAGTATGTATATATATGTATAAATATGTATGTACAAATGTGTGTGTATACATATACAAACATAAATTGAGGTCACAGCACACTCAGCAATCAAACTACAGAGGACTTGAAACTGGCTGAAAAGGCATATGATCTAGATTCCTCCCTTTAATTTCAGCAATGGATCAGAAACATTTTCTTGACCAGGTTGGCATTTTTCTCTTTGCCAACGTGTGCAGAGAATCCCTATCTTATATGCACATGTATAAATCTCATCAAGGATTAATGAGTGCAGGTCTTTGGAGGGTTTCTGTGCTGATAAACCTATGGATGTGCTACTTAGTCATGAGCATTTAACACATACTAAACTACTGTCCCCGTAACTTTAGAAGGTACCAATGGGAGTGATTTTGTTCTCCCAACTGGAGGACATTTGAGTAAGTATATAGAGTTTTGGGGGTGTCACAAATTGGGGGATGTAGGTGGGCAGGGTATCTAGTTGGTAGAGGCCAGGAGTGCTGAAAAATACCTACTAGACACAGGACAGCCTCGCAAGAAAGGAATTATCTGGACCAAAATAACAGTTCCAAGCTGTAGAAAACCTGACGGGGGTTCTCAAAATAGGTATTAACTTTCACATTTCCCCACATTTTTGCTGCTGGTGATTTTAAATGTGTATACCACTGACAGAATTCTTCATTTTGCAGGAGTGTGACTTGCAATGCTAGATGTTCACCATCCCAGACCTTTTCGTAACCTCGATGACTGGGATAATCCAATAGAGGTCAAAGTTTTTCAGCAACCCATTGGGGGGAATATCACAGGTAGAACATATTTCATGTCACAGACACAGAACTTACTTGAATTCTTGGTTCCTGAATGCCTGTTTTTTTTAGCCAGTTTTTTCCTGGTTGTAATATCAAGGAATCGGCTCCTCTGAAAGGCTTGAAGTAGGAAGTGTGATTGAGATCTTGTGATGGCTGTCCAGTCTTGTCCGGCTGCTTTTGGAAGTGTTCTGAAGGAGAACATGGGAACAGAAGATGTCTTTTAGAACAATTTTCATGTTTGAACTAGAAACTTGAACTTGGGAAGATCATGCTGATTACACTTCCTCTTCTTGAATCCCTGATGGTGACAGAAGAGGGTGCCACCCTGCGTAGAGCAGGAGGACCAAAGGGCGCAGAGCCTTGCTTGCTAAGAACCTGCCTGTCCTAGCCAGCTGTGGGACCATTCTTATATTTCTGACGCTAGGGTGCCCAAAGCAAGCAAGATAATGAGTTTTTGTCAAGAACATGGGCACAACGTGCCGAGTTATTTCCACTTTCACTGGGACCCACTGAAGAAACGCATTTGTACCAGTGGTTTCTTACCTTGAGTGCAAGGCTGGTGATGGTGTTGTCCTTGGGTTTCGTCTCTTCCTAAGGAGCATCCAAATTCCAATTGTCTCTGTTTCGATCTGTGGTTTTTAAACCAAATCTAAGTGGGAGAAGAGGATGTGAAAGTCGTGTAATTCAGTCTGTGTCAGACCAAATATCAATGCAATTAAAATTGATTTGATCAACTGTCATTGCGGTAATACCCATAAGAAAAAAGGTGATGTATTATCCTAGGAGTTATGTTACTATTAGTATACAATTCAGTACAGCATTTCTTTTGTCGTCGTCATGATATCTCAAGAAAAATTCCCTGACTTAAGAGACACTCGCCGATCTATCGAAGGAGACCAATATTTCTTTTTCTCCCTCTCCCACCTCTCTCTCGTAACAGGTCTTCAATGTGTGAACATCTTTTCCTGGCCTATTGTCTCTTTATAAGAAATACCATTTTATAATGTATAATACATATAGCATTGATTGTGGAAAAGAATTTCCTTTTTTTTTTTTAGAAAAAAGAATTTACTTTTTCTTTAAACTGAGCAGGTTGGGGAGGGGCAGAGGGAGAGAATCTTTTTTTTAAGATTTATTTATTTTAGAGAGTGCGAGCCGGGGGGAGGGGCAGTGGGAGAGGGTGAGAAGCAGACTCCCTGCTAAGTGTGGAGCCCTACTTGGGGCTCCATCTCACAACCCTGAGATCATGTCCTGAGCTGAAATCGAGAGTTGGACAGTTAACTGACTGAGCCAGGCAACTGCCCCAAGAATATCTTTAAATGGTGAGTGAATTAGCAACAGTTGAGCTGTACTAACCCTCATCAACATTCCCTCTTATCCTATAATCAGCAATAGATAAGGAGACTCCTGGACCCTGTACACCTTGCTGTGAAACTCTTGTCATGAATATAACTCGTTGAACTTCTTGTTTCCTCATTTTTGGAGTTGGATTTGCAGTGTACTTTCTAACTTTTTGAGTGTTTTATTTTGATAATTTGTGATAAGATTTAGCGTGTTAATGACCACCAATATTTAACAAACCACTCCTTTATCCAGGCATTGTGCTGAAAGGTTATCTCTGCTCTAAATTAAAATATTTTCAGGTAAGTCTTAAGCACATCACCAGCTATTCCCATAGGATGCACTTTTATTACTGGGCTTAGAGTAAACTGTGTCTTTACACCTAGAACAAATGTATGAAGAGTAAGGAAAAATTTCTCCCCAGCATCCCTTAGACTAAGGAGCTTATAGCCAATGGCTAATGGGAGACTCTTTATAGACACAAAAATCTGAACTTATTATTTTCCTTTAAGAGCACATTTTTACTGATCTTCATTGTTTTAAATGCTATCTCACCTTGTATAGTTGTATTGTTTACACTGCAATTATCGCCTTGCTAACTGAAGAAATCCAGCTTCGTTTCATTTTCACATCAGTAGCTCTATTCAAGTGATACAATATGGGATTTTACTTCATATACTTATGTGTGTGAATCACACTTCAGGTATTTAAAAAAAACTAGCCTGAAAATTGGGAACATGTTGAGTTCTTGCCCCACAGTTTCCTCATAATCACATATTAATCCTCATTTTGCAGTATATATCAATATTTTTTTAAAGATTTTTTTTATTTTTAAGTGATGTCTACACTCAACGTGGGACTTGAACTCACAGCCCTGTGATCAAGCATTGCTTGCTCTACCAACTGAGCCAGCAAGGTGCCCCAGTCCATATCAATACTTAATGATAACTTATCATTAACATACTGTTATAATTTCCTAAATTACCTAATCTTAAAAATTGATTTATCTCCTATTGGGAGAGCCTGGACCAGTGTATTCTCTTCTCATTAGTGAATATACCCAACCAATATTTCCACAATTGGTAAAAGATACAAACACAGTTCTTGTTTTTAATATACAACAATAAAAACCTTCTGAGCAACATACCTGACATAAGAATTGCCTGGGGGCACCTGGGTGGCTCAGTCGTTAAGTGTCTGCCTTCAGCTCAGGTCACGATCCCAGGGCCCTGGGATCGAGCCCCGCATCAGGCTCCCTGCTCCGTGGGAAGCCTGCTTCTCCCTTTCCCACTCCCCCTTGCTTGTGTTCCCTCTCTCACTGTGTCTCTCTCAAATAAATAAAATCTTAAAAAAAAAAAAAAAAGAATTGCCTGAAAATCCTGAGCCCAGCCTTTCTGTTTACCTTGAATCTGACAGACAGTGAAATAGAAACCTCTAATGCTTACCTGGATTTTGGACTCCGGAATGCCAATTTCTTTGGCCCATTGTTTCCTGGTAGCTCTATCAGGGTAAGGGTTTTGTTTAAACCATTCTTGGAGGATATCCTTTTGACTCTGGTTGTAAACAATCCTGCCTTGCCAGGTTTCTTATTGTAGTATGCCCGATGAAGAGAAAATGGGAAGAGGGGTATGGAAGATATGTTTATGGATTAAGAACTCCATGTAAACGTAAGTTTACATGTAAACCTTACTATCAGTGATGGACATAAACATAAGTCTTAACTTTTTTTTCCAGGTTGAAACCTGTAGGTTTAACAATGATTCTATATTTTTACTTTAGGGGTACAGCTACTAAAGTCATGCTAAATTGGAGACATATAAGTCAAATATGTGTGTATAATAGAAAAAAATTACAATTTGTGATCTGAGTTACTGAAAATCCATAAAATTCAATGCAGAGAAAATAGGAAGCAATAGGAGCTAGGAAAATTAATGGAAATAAACAAGACCTTAAAAGTTGAGATAAAACACACAGTAACTGGTACTTTGTGTTAAAATACATTTTAATATAAAATACTAGGTATTCCATATGTATATGTTTTCTCCATTTACAGTGTCAACTTTAGAACTTTCGACAATGCACTTGTGAGACTTAATGGCTATTACCTTAAATTTGAAATTCCAGTCTCCAACCTTATTTTTTTTTAAAGATTTTATTTATTTATTTGACAGAGAGAGATAGGGAGAGAAGGAACACAAGCAGGGGGAGTGGGAGAGGGAGAAGCAGGCTTCTCCCGGAGCAGGGATCCTGACGGCGGGACTCGATCCCAGGACCCAGGGATCATGACCTGAGCCGAAGGCAAAGGCAGACGCTTAACGACTGAGCCACCCAGGTGCCCCCCAAGTCTCCCAACTTTAAAGCACCCATCAATCCTAATACAACTTATTGATGCAAACAGCTCCTGCTCCCAACAATTTGCCCCTCTAATCATGATTGTGATTTTTAACTTTTATAAACTCTGGAAAATGAAGCATATGGCATTATCAAAGAGCAAAATGCAGACGAAAACTTACCGCTTTCAGTGCTGTTCAAATCCATCTTGGGAAGAGGTTCCTCGATCCCACAGAGGTGAGTGGGCAATGGAGCAGCACTCCAAGACACCAGGCTTATCAACACCCAGGGTGATCCACCCATTTCTTAAATACCCTTCTATTTAATCACTTCATTAATGTTTAACACTTAGAAAGAAACTTGAAGTAGTCAGATTAAGTACAGATTCTACCAGACAATTTTACATCTATCCTAATGTCTTTCCAAATCTGACTTAGAATCTGTGCTCTCCAGTTTACACACACACACATAGATACATTTATAAATTTTTTTTTAAGATTTTACTTATTTATTTGAGAGAGAGAGAATGAGAGATAGCATGAGAGGGAAGAGGGTCAGAGGGAGAAGCAGACTCCCTGCTGAGCAGGGAGCCTGATGCAGGACTCGATCCCGGGACTCCAGGATCATGACCTGAGCCGAAGGCAGTCGCCTAACCAACTGAGCCACCCAGGCGCCCCACATTTATAAATGTTTTGGTACTCTTGCTTTTTAATTATTTTGGCTTGATATAATATTGTATGGATATACATACTTCACTTTATATTTTTCCTCAGTTCTTAAACACTTTTTTAAACAAGATTTTATTTGAGAGAGCACGAGCGGAGGGGCAGCAGGCAGAGGGAGAGGGAGAAGCAGGCTCCCCACCGAGCAGGGAGCCCGATGCAGGGCTCGATCCCAGGACTCTGGGATCACGACCCGAGCCACAGGCAGATGCTTACCCGACTGAGCTACCCAGGGGCCCTTGAAACACATTTCTTTCCATCAGTGATAGTGAGGTTTACATGTCATCTTGGCTAGTCCATACAACATAGCTACTCAAAAAAATACGATCTAGGTTTCAAGGTATTTTGTCGATTGATTGAATTACATAATCAGTTGGATTTAAGTAAAGGAGATTATCCTTGATAATCAGGGTGGGGCTGATACAATCATGGAAAGTTTTTTTTTTTTTTTAGATTTTTATTTTATTTATTTGATAGGGAACACAAGCAGGGTGAGTGGGAGAGGGAGAAGCAGGCTTCCCGCTGAGCAGGGAGCCTGATGTGGGCCTCGATCCCAGGACCCCGGGATCATGACCTGAGCTGAAGGCAGATGCTTAGCGACTGAGCCACCCAGGCGCCCCAGTCATGGAGAAGTCTTCAGAGCAAAGCTGGGCATTCCTGGAGGGAAAGAAATCACAGCTGAGGATAGCAGCTTCATTGCCCCATGAGAGAGTTTCAGCCCTCCACAGGATCTGCCCCAGAAATCTCGTTCTTGCCTATCCAGGTGCTACAATTGTATAAGCCAATAATATGTGTTTATGTATATGTATATATACATATGCATACATGTGTATGTATAATTTCGCTGGTTTCCTGTGAGTTCAGATGCTACTGCTCTATTTCTCTGGTTGAGGCTAAATGATACAAATGTTAGCCCTGGAGGCAGTTCTCTAAGAACAGACTTATAGATAGATATTTGTATATTTTACACATAATTTAAATATATATAAATACAATAAGGATTTGGGTTACCTGACCAGAATCAAAACGTGAGATGGTTGCTGAAATATGAATTGGTAGTGGAAGAAAATTGTTAAGAATACCAGCTACTTACCTTGTGACCATTTGCAGAATCAAGGATATACTAGTTATGAGAATTTTGCTATGAATCTGTATATATATTAAAATATTTGTTTTCTTCCCACAGTTATCCCCTAATGATCCATTAATAGTTACCTTTATTATTTCAAGTAGGCTCCATGCTCAACTTGGGGGCCTGAAATGACTCTGAGATCAAGAGTCATGCTTTACTGCCTGAGCCAGCAGGCATCCCAACAATAGTTCACTTTAAAGATTTATTTTTTGGGGCGCCTGGGTGGCTCAGTTGGTTAAGCGACTGCCTTCGGCTCAGGTCATGATCCTGGAGTCCCAGGATCGAGTCCCGCATCGGGCTCCCTGCTCAGCGGGGAGTCTGCTTCTCCCTCTCATGCTCTCTATCTCTCATTCTCTCTCTCTCAAATAAATAAATAAAATCTTAAAGATTTATTTTTTTTATTTTAGAGAGAAATAGCATGAGCAGGGGGAGGGGCAGAGGGAGAAGGAGAATCCCAAGCAGACTCCATGCCGAGCACAGAGCCCCATATGGGGCTTGATCCCAGGATCCTGAGATCATGACCTGAGCAGAAATCAAAAGTCAGACTGAGCCACTCAGACACCCCGATAGTTCACTTTAAATCACCGTATTTAAGGAGTAGCAAAAGAGAAGGATGCACATCACTCAAGGATGTTGCATCTTCTTTTGGGGAAAGGATTAGTGTGTTTCAATTGTAGGCAGGATAGTTGTACTTTATTAGGCAGAAATATCACTGTTATTATTATTTTTTAATTTGGAAGTCATGGTTTCAGGAGAGGTGTATGGCTTACAGCTCAACAAGGTGTAGACAGAAATGGCTAGTTTTATGTGTCAGTATGGCTAAGCTACAGAACTTATTATTTATTAGTTATTAACTCATCTAGGTGTTTCTGTGAAGATATTTTGTAGAAGTGATTGACGGTCCACGATCATTTGACTTTAAGGGAGATTATCCTATATAATCTGGCTGGGCCTGAGTCAATCAACTGAAAGCCCAAGAGGATAGAGTGGAGACTTTGCTGTGAAGACATTCTTCCTGTTAATTGATGCTTCAGCTCATGCTCAAGACTTCAGCCCATACAAGGAATTTTGGAATTGCCTAGTGAGTCTCTATAGTCACATAAGCTAATTCCTTGCAATTAATCACTATATATACTGATTCTGTTTCTCTGGTTGAATGGCTGAACTCTGCCTGATACAATCACCAAATTGCTTATTTGGAAATGACATTTAACAGGAAAAAAGTGTATATGTGGATTTGTCATGGAGACAAACCATGGGTGGTGGAAAACTTTATTGAATCCTAGAAAAATGGCTACTCATGTTATGCCACTATAAATTTTTTTTGGGAAAGCTATGTTAGCTGTGAAAACCTGGCAGACAGAAAATGGGTGAAACCCTTTTGTGCCTTGAATTATGGATAACAGAATATTTCTGTCACGATTCCTATGCTCTTAGCCACTATTGCCTAGGAATATTTAGAAAGAAATGAGCTCAGAAAGGAATGTGTTAATAAAGGCATATTCTATTACTATGGAAAAAAAAAAAGGAAAGGAATATATTGTTCAATGGGAAGAAGGTTAGGAGACAGAAGGAATTCATGAACTTCAGGGTAAGAGGTACAGGTAGATTTTATATTCATTTAAATGAAGACGTAAAAACTTGGAGACATACTTTTTGGGAAAAATTTTATACATAGTTAAATGCAAAAATCAAACCTGGGTTGTGATTTAAAAACTTTGGTCTACGGCAATGATTGCATTGAAACTTCTACTAGTAAATCATTCCTCTGTTATTTAAGCATTCCTGTAAACTGCCACAGAAAAAAAAAATGAACGGTGCTTTTGCCACAGACAACTGATAAGCTCAAGATATTGTAGTTAAGATGAGAGAAAAATTAGGCATAATGAGTTAGGGGGTGGGCTAATTGCACCTGGAAGTAAATGGAATCAGGTTAATTGGTTCATACTTGTGTGTGTTTTCCTTTGTTTTTTTTTTTTTTTTTTTTTCTCTACTGCAGACTCTAGGGTCCTGACTAATGAGGCCAAGCAAGATAAGGGCCAACCAAGGATCTGGTCTGGGGACTTCAGCCAGGAAGCAGAAATTGATCTAAATGGCGAGGGGGAAGCGTCTACCCCTAAACATCTCCCCAGCTGAATCTTGCTATTGCTTTGTTCTAGTGATGCAGTCTCCCTCCTCTTCTCTACAGAGGAGAGGATGTTTACTACGTGGGTCCAGTCCCTATTCCAACTGGCTCAGAGCCTGGGCTTTTTTCTTTGATATCTTGATGAAAGAGTTATAATGGGATCTTCTTCTTCTTCTTTTTTTTTTTATAAACAGCATACATTTATAAATTTTACTTCTTAGTAGCTCAAGTTGATCTCAACCGAATATCCCTTGAAGTTCTTTTTTTATTTTATTTTTAAATTTTTTATTATGTTAATCACCATACATTACATCATTAGTTTTTATAATGGGATCTTCTTGTTGCTTTCAGTGTGAATGGAGTTTTGGGGCTTGGAAAATCTTTCATATTGTGTCTGGCGGAGAAGGGTAAGATTATTTTGTGTACTTTAGGGACTGAAGCTAATAATTTTGACCAAATAGATGAACCACAGTGTATTTCATGCCCAGCCTCATGGCGCTAGCCCGGTTAGGCCTTGTCTTCCAAGGGGAGTGGACTTCACAAATTGTTGATTTCAGGCTTTGCCCTATGATTTCTGTCAGCCAGTGAGATGTGAGTAGGTTTAAGGAAGCAGTCTGTACCATCTCTGAGCAGAATCCTCCATTTTTTGGGGCGATTGCTGTTTTCTCACTGCCATGACCCTTTTCTGTCCTAGATAATGATGATCCCATTAAGCTGAATCCCAGAAGGATGAGAAATAGACTTTTGCTGAGGTAAGCTGCTAGTGTTTTGAGTTCCTTTATTGCCATGACATAATTGAGACTAAGGTGGATATACAAATTTGGTTTCTGTATCTTAAGCTCTATGATCAGAGTTAAGACTTGAAACAATTATCTGAATATTTCAAGAAACCCATTTGTTATTATAGTTTTTATAGCCCCTTCTCTATTTTTTAAAAAGATTTTATTTATTTATTTGACGGAGAGAGACACAGCGAGAGAGGGAACACACGCAGGGGGAGTGGGAGAGGGAGAAGCAGGCTTCCCGTGGAGCAGGGAGCTCAATGCCAGGCTGGATCCCAGGACCCTGAGATCATGACCTGAGCTGAAGGCAGTTGCTTAACCGACCGAGCCACCCAGGCGCCCCTAACCCTTTGTCTTTTAACTGAAGCAAATTTCCATGATATTTAGAAGGGCGTGACATTCATTTTCTAAACAGAAAGTTCCAAGAGACTTACCCTATCTCAGGTGTGAAACCTAAGGAGCTACTAGTAAGACAGGATCCATTCCATTGAAGATCCTGTGAAGTTATTTGCTCAGGTGGTCATGTGACCTGCAGAAAATGAGGGAATCTCCCTGGACCTAAGACTCAGAATGTTGCCTCCATGTGCAAGAAAGGAGGGAATCCACATGTTTCCTTCATCCTGGAAAAGATGTTTACTTGTACTTTAGGAAGAAAGGACACAAAGAATTGAGGACCTCCCTGGGTTCATTTTCCAGTTATCCTGATCGGTTTATTAAAAAGTGGAGACAAATCCACAGTCTCAAGGCCAATAGAAGGGGGAATTTGATTCAGAGAGTAACTGAGATAGCACAGATCTGGGCCTCGTCAGAGAAGGTGAGGTGCCCCCACCCTGGTGGCAGATGGGACAAAGCGATGTCAGGACACACTTTCTTCTGACAGTGTGTAGACCATGTGAGAAACAAAAGCTATCTTTCCCAGGGTTGTGATCACATGTGATCACAGAGGTGGTATAATGCACTTTTCTAGAACCATAGCCTCTTCCAGGGGAGGCAGTGGTCCTATGGTTTACATGTAAATCCAGGCCCCTCAGAATCTGACCCATTTGCAGTCTCCCAACCCTTGTTCACTACGACGCCCTTTCTGTCCTACGAGAGGCTCCCAACACAATGGGGAGCCCACCAACACAATGCATCTTTCCTACACCTGTTCCTTTGTGCAAGCTGCCCCACCAGGGTGAACTAATGACACACTTACTGACGCTCCAGATTTTGATTTCTTCTACGCACATAGTTCTTATGTCATCGACATCCACACCCAGTAGGGTGACAAGGATCCCGCATGTCCCAGCCCCTACAGGAGGGGTAGGGAGGAGGGCACCTTTCCAGCCAGCATTTTCCTGATGGCCCTGCCCCAGTTCTGACTCTTTTGAGGGGCCACCATCACTGTCCCCAGTCCTGCTGCTGAGTTCTTTGCCCATCCTCCTACTCCCCCCACGGTTTGGCAGTTGTTGCCCTTGAAGAAGGGCCTTGCAGGATATCCACTGATGCCTGGTGATTTGGGGGTGAGCTCATGGAAACAGACATTTTTCTCTGGATTTTGTGCTGCCATGTACAGGGATGATTCTATGATTGGTATTTTAATAAATCTTATCTTTAGGAAGGGAAGCTTGAATGAGGCTGGTGCCATAACTGTGAAGGAGCAGCAATCACTTGTGTTGGTCAGGAGAGAGGACAGTTGGTATTTGGTGGTTTAAACGATGTTCCAATTTGTCTGTTCTGCAGAAGAACACCAAGACATACCTGTGGGTACCAGGCCCGGTCCTGGCCATCAGGTGCAGCTTTGCTCTTTCTCATACATTTCATTGAGAAGTGGGGGCCGGAGGTGAGCTGGGGAATTGCAGCGCATCTGCTGGATCCATTGTGGTGTCTGCTCTCAAATATGGGTCTGGAGTAAGGACAGAAGGAAAAGAAAAGCATTGTCAGAAAATAATGGAGCCACAAGGAGTCCAGCTGGGGGAGGAGGGAAACCTGGGCCAGTGGCATCCAGAACCTGCTGCAAAGGGAAGAACCAGTACCCAGGCAGCCAGGGTGCCCTGGGGCATTCCCCTGAGAACTACCTCCTTTTCATTCTCTCCTGATGTCTGACCCCTCTGCCTTCCCTGCTCTCCAACTCTCTTCCATCTGTTGCCGCCCCCTCCGTCTCTCACATCAGCCATCTCAGTCCCAGAAAATGCTGAAATGACAGCTTAGGGCTGGGAAGTGCTGAGCTTCCTCACTGCCAGATGCTGTCTTGGGGAGAGTGAGGGGGTAGAGGAGGCTGAGCAGTGACCCCCATTCGACACCACAGTGTCTGTCCTGTAGCACATCTAGGAATATTCCAAAGAGATAGTGGAACTGATATGAAACAAATTTCTATTGTGGAAAGCATTTTGCATAAAATATTCACAGCGCTGAAAAAGTACTTCAAATTCAGGAAAAAAATTTGGCTCTTACCCTGAAAATAAATGTTTAAGCCATTCACGACTTAACAGAATAAAATGGCACTCATACACTGGATGCAGTAGGAGTGTGTGTGCGTGTATGTGTGCACACATATTCCTTGGATAAATGTTGGGTGCCAAGTTGGCTCCTGAGTCATTCTTGCCTGTGCACAGTGAACTGACTCTCTTAGAGACAAATTTCCTCATGAGTTTACATTGCATCTTCTTAAAACAAGTCTTTTTTTTTTTTAAAGATTTTATTTTTTTATTTGAGAGAGAGGGAATGAGAGAGAGAGAGAGCACGAGAGGGGTGAGGGTCAGAGGGAGAAGCAGACTCCCCGCTGAGCAGGGAGCCCGATGCGGGACTCGATCCAGGGACTCCAGGATCATGACCCGAGCCGAAGGCAGTCACTTAACCAACTGAGCCACCCAGGGGCCCCTTCTTAAAACAAGTCTTACCCATTTTTGGGGGGGCATCTGAGGGCTTTTTTCTCCTCCAGGAGGGCACATCTGTTTCCCAGATTTTATCCTCAAGCCCTCTAGTAAGAAGAATGATGAGGAAAGATGTTGGTAATCACTGAATATTAGCATCTGAGACCTCTTTGAACTGATGAATGGATGAATAAAACGTGGCATATTTTACAAAGCAATATTATTCAGACATGTAAATTAATGAAATACATGCTATTAACATGGGGCGCCGGGGTGGCTCAGTCGTTAAGTGTCTGCTTTCGGCTCGGGTCATGATCCCAGGGTCCTGGGATCAAGCCCCGCATCGGGCTCCCTGCTCCGGGGGAAGCCTGCTTCTCCCTCTCCCACTCTCCCTGCTTGTGTTCCCTCTCTGGCTGTGTCCCTCTCTGTGAAGTAAATAAATAAAATCTTAAAAACAAAACAAAACAAAACATGGGTGAGCCTTGCAAACATGCTGAGTCAAAGAAGCCAGACACACAAGGCCACCTATTGTTTGATTTCATTCATATTGAAATGTCTAGGGTAGAAAAATCCATAGAAGCAGAAAGTAGGTTGTAGTTTCCACTAACTACTAAGGGAGGAGGGAGAATGGGACTGAGTGCTGGTTGATAGGGGATTTCTCTTTAAGGATGATAAAATTTTTCTAAAATTAGCTAATGTTAGTGGTTGTACAACTCTTCTGATGTACTGAAGCCACTGGATTGCACACCGTAAAAGGATGCATTTTATGGTGAATAAATTACATCTCGATAAAACTGTTATTAAACAGAGAATAACTTATAAAAAGACAGTATAATGGAAAGGGTCATGAAATGTTTACTCTCCAAGTAAGTGAATGTGTGGAGGAAACTTTCCAAAAACAATTCACATTGAAAAACTGCTTAAAATGAACATGTAAATTAAAGAGTCACACACTGTTGTGAAATTTAATTAATAGCCATTGCTATTAATGCTTGTCAACATAATTGTATTGACAGAGCACACATTTTAGATTAAAATCGTCTCATTTAATATAAATGAGACAGTTTATATTAAAATATCTTTGACCAGAAAAAATTTTTATGCATTTAATTGTGTGGATAACTCCAAATTTTCAAATGAAGATATTGACAAATATTGGAAATTTCCAAAGCATAGAATGAGTAATATGATCTGATTAATGTTGAAAATGAAAGGACATTAAAACATAACTCAAAAGCATCCATTCATTTCCAGTGATTCACTTTCTTTTTTCAAACAGAAAATAACATCAATATAAGGAATGTCACTGTGTTTATTGGCCAAGAGATATTTCATGTGATTCTGTGTTTTTTTTTAAAATTTTTTAAATTTTTTAAATTTTTTACTTTTTTTAAAGACTTTATTCATTTATTTGACAGAGAGAGACACAGTGAGAGAGGGAACACAAGCAGGGGGACTGGGGGAGGGAGAAGCAGGCTTCCCGTGGAGCAGGGAGCCTGATGTGGGACGTGATCCCAGGACCTTGGGACCATGACCTGAGCCGAAGGCAGACACTTAATGACTGAGCCACCCAGGCGCCCTGTTTTTTTTTTTTTTAAGTTTTATTTATTTATTTGACAGAGAGAAACACAGCGAGAGAGGGAACACAAGCAGGGAGAGTGGGAGAGGGCGAAGCAAGGAGCCTGATGCAGGGCTTGATCCCAGGACCCTGTGATCATGACCTGAGCTGAAGGCAGACACTTAACGACTGAGCCACCCAGGCACCCCTTGCATGTGATTCTGAATAAGTATTAATGTTAAACTTAGGAAGTATTGCCCTAAAAATTATGAAAATATAATATTTTATCAATCACTAATATTGGTAATAATAATTTTATTCAACTTAAGTTTCTATTAATCAATATTTTAATAGTACTACATACATCATTATATTGATAAAATATAATTATTTTATTATTCATTATTTCATAACCCAGGCTCAATAATAGAAGCTCAGATGATATAAAAATGTAAATAAAGTTAGAATTTACAATATGTTTCCTATTAGAACACTCAGTTATAATTGATGTTTAACATTTTTGTTAATTATTGTATCATTTAAATTGTAGTTATTATTGTATCATTTAAAGTTACCCTTTTATTTTAGATGCTTTCACATCGTTCTGGTTTCTTAAGATATTCATGCCACTTTTCTTTTTACTCCCAGACTTGATAAAAATCAGCATATCACTGAATCCTGCTGTTTTAAAATCTGAGGCTTCTCGCTGTCTGGGTGCTACAGGAAGAAATGTAAGTTCTAGTGTTAATCATATTTTATTTCTAATATTCAAATCAAGAAGTTCAAAATAAAAAGTGAAATTCCCAAGAACGTAAATTTTATCAAATGCAATGGAAATGGGTTATGTATGAAATGTATTTCTTCTCATTCAATTCTGGGATCCTTTTCAGCACCCTTTCTCGTGTGTATGATCACGAGGGGCCAGGGGTGTTTCTCCATGAATGAACTGGTGAAGCTGGGATGCTAATGATATGCAAGACAGTGTGAGGCCCTGGGAACTTGACATAAGTGGCCAGAAATAACATATTCAGATCTTAAGATTTCCGTTGCACCAATTTTCTGTCCTATCACATCTTCTTACCTTGCATTCATCATAGCACATGCCTCATTGTTTATTGCTAATCATCTAGGGTAGCACTTTCTTCATATTCCTTAGAACAGAACACAAACCATGTACGAATAAATATATATGCATATATATTTATTTATAGAACATTTATGCACTTATATATTCTGATAATATTCTTCTGTTATTTTTCTAAGAAAAAGACCAGTTGCCTTTCTGAAACCCGAAGTGTCCCAAATATTCTAACAATTCTATAAATTAGATATTCTAATTGATATTATTCTATCAGAAGAAATATAAAATGAATAGTCTAACCAAATAATCAGGCCTCAATTCTAAAATATCTCCTCTTTTCTAATTTTGTTTTTCTTAATTATTTACATATCTCTTATACTCCCCTGAGGAAGCACAAAGTATTATTAAAGAAAATGCTCATATCTGCTGAAACTCAGATTCCAAATTTTGTTTTAAGGCACCTTGGTTAATGCAATTATTGAACAGAAAAAAGGTTTTTTTTCTTTTTTAGAACAAACCATGAAATCATGCTGAATAGCTTTCGATTTAGTATGGAATGTATATTCATTTGCTACGTGCCTTTCCCCCCAAAATCCAATTCTAAGACATCCTTAAGTTGGATCCAACATCCTAATCAAAATTCATAAACTTATGCCCACATCAGAGGAATACAAAGTAAAGTTATGAAGACAGACATAATTGGAAATAGGATAACAAAGAGATTAGTGGACACAGTGCCCAGCATGATGCACTCACAAACAGATCTTTGCTGGGAGCTGATTTGTCTGGACCCATGTTGGGCTCATCCTGGACACCATTAGATCACTCAGGCACCTTTGATATCGAGGAACGCTTCACGTAAATCAGTACTGAGTGATGTGTCTGGGGGTCAGGTCTCACCTTGGCTCATGTCAGGGATGCAGAGCGTCAGGCCTGGCCTACAAGGCAATTTGTTTAGCATTCCTAATTCAAGATGATCAAAGAAAAAACACAGTCATGTGATCAAGCAGAATGTCATACTACCGCTAAAAACTTGCAGTGCTTCTTTGGCTGTGGAAGGAGGGTGCTTCCTTTGGGTTACTGTTTCCCTCCAAGTAACAACTGGGTATTTTTTCTTTAGAAACTAACTAACTCCCTGAGTAGGAGACACATTGGGAATTTTTTACGTAGTTTCCATAATAGTCTCATTCACCTGCGGCCAAGGTTAGAGATGTGCACTATTGTGTGCGTTATGCCCATCTCCACAGGACTGGGAAGTAGTCTGCATGTGGTTAACTTGAGCAATGGAATACATTTACTCCTGGACCCCACCTCATTCAGATCACCATTTGCAAAGACCTCAGGGTCATTGGGAAAGTGACCTGCTGTTGCCCAGCTCGTTTGTAGACAGTCGTTTCCACCTGTGACTCGCCATGACCTGTGCGTGGACACTACTGTGAGGGTTGTAGGGTAGCCGCGTGCCCACAGCCTTGTAGATGGGTCCTGGCAGTCCTGCCATAGTGACAGGAAACTGATCCCAGGAGAAGGAGGGCTTCCCAAGGTTCAGTTGTGGTGGGCTGCTCCTCACCACGGGCTGGGTGACCTTGCTCTGTGCTGGTGCAAGACAGAGTTCGAGACTGTCTGTGGATATCAGCCCCAACTGTCGCTGGGTTGGCCTGGCAGTGCCTGAGGATGGAGGTAGCAATCTGGGAGCAGGGAAGGGTTGACAGCTCCACTGGGGTCCTTTCCATTCCCAAGATAAGCCTTGTGATGGGGAGGGAGAGGTGAAGGACATTAGAACAGAGAAGGGAATTAGGAGTCCTAGAAAGTGTTTTCAGCATCATAATTTGGCCTTGGGCTGGGCGTGGTAGAACACTGGGCTGGAATGTTAGCCTGGAGAGGGTGCAGCACCTTGTGGCTTCAGGTTAGATCTAAGTTTGGATTCCCTTTCATGCATCCCAGTGACTCCACTTTACCTACATTTTCATTCACCAAAGCATGCTCCCTGAAAGGCTGGTTCTAAGGGCTGTTAGTCAAGGTCAGTGGGGTCAGCAGTGGGTAAGGGGCACAGAGTCGGGTGCCATACGAAGAAAACTGTGAGACTGGGTTGCCTCTGAAGGCAAACTCCCTCTCTGTGTTGGTCATCTTTGTGCAGAGCTGGATTTTGAGGCTGGAGGCTGAAGGTGTCTGAATCCACAGGCAGGTCTCCTTGGAGCTGTTAATACACTTAAATACAAGGTGAATACTGAAGGAAGTGACACTTGGCCTATAGAAGTTTCACAGACTACTTTCTTTCAAAAATAACTTAGTTAGTTAGATCTGCCTTTGTAAGTAGAGTCAGTTCAGCTCTTGGCACACAGAAGTAGACTTTGTGTTTCAAATCTCTTTAGGTGTAAAATCCCTCATGATAGACTCTCATTATGGGACCTTAATAAACAACCATCTCCGAAATACTATCCTTACACCATCTGGGACAAAGAAACAAGCCACTCACTAAATTTACTTCCAAGAAAGATCCATTTATGAAGCACTATCTTAGAAATCATAATTCTATTGGGCTTCAATTTAAGCAAATATACAATTATTTAGCAACAGCAGTGAAAACAATTGCAAGAAAGTCCAACATTACATCAGAAGAGAGAAAAAGTATTCCTGTTTCTGGATGAAATAGTAATGACAAAAGTATAATTCATGTTTTGTGTAATGAACATTTATAAAAAAAATCCTAAACATTATAATCCTGTTAGTTCTCCATATTGTACAATCACTTAAAGCAGGGAAACAGAGAAAGAAATCAAAATTATTTCGGAAGAAAGACAACATTCTTTCTGTGTTTCTGATTATTTTAGTGGACTTGTTAATAAGAACAAAGATACTGTCATTGCATCACCTACAAATAGAATAACATGGAGACATCGAATTTCAGGAGTCACTTTGAAAAAACTTACAGTTCTAGAACTTGTTTGAGACCCAGTTTCCTCACCTCTGCGTGCCATTCCTTTCCTCAAGGAGAGCCACAGTGGGGTCAAATGAGATAAATAGAAACCTGGTGTGGGGGCAGTATGGCACTCTGCACTTCGAGAGTTGTGTGCTTACAAGCATTCGTTACTAGACCCAGGGGAGACTTGCTAAGTGCTTGCACTTTCCCCCCTCCTCACTTGGGACTGTCCAGGCCAGTGAAATGTTTTGGGTCCCTGAGATCCAGTGGCAGGGGGAAACAACAGGGTCCCAGGTGAGGCTCAAGGAGGCACCACAGGTGTGTGTGTCCTGCACTCGGAGGCGCAGAACTGCCAGGACTGTCTGAGGTCTCAGGTCCTCCCCTCTGGATTCACTCTCATTTCTTGCTCAATTCCCCACATCCTTAATGAGTGCCTGTCATGTGCTGGATGGGAGAGAGGGCTCAGTGGGGATAAGATGAACTCCGTCCTAACAACCTTTACCATTCAGAGGGAAATGCAGACAATACACGAGGAAATAAAATTCCTTCAGAGAGATTGGGTGCTCTGGGGCCGTGAATAGAAGGAATAGCGAGGGATGAGTGAGCACAGACACTAGCCTGCGGTGGTCAGGAAAGGCGCTTCAAGAAGTCAGGGCAGGGTTGGTATCTGAATGAAGAAGGCAGCACCCACCTGTCTGGGGAAAGGTGTTCCTGGCAGAGGAAACAGCCAGTGCAGGCTCTGAGAAAAACAAACAAACAAACAAACAACTGACCTTGACATAATAACAGAAATTAGGAAGTTTAGAGTTCTAAACTGTCCATGGACATTAGTTCCAACTGTCACTGGGTTGGCAGGCAGTGGCTGAGGATGGAGGGGGCCATCTGCGAGAGGCAAGGGTCGACAGCCTGGCCTTTGAGGTACTTTCCAACCCCAAGTCCAGGCTTGTGATGGGGACAGGAGGTGAAGGGCACAGAAGAGAGCCCGTGGTCAAGGTCCTGAAAATGTCTGTTAGGGTCATCATATTCCTGTTGGGGGCTGGCCTGGCTAAAGAGTGCTGGGTTTGTCCAGTGAATTTGGGAGGGGCCTGCCTGGGGCACCTTGCAGAGTTAAGATTGAGATTGCGTCTTAAGGATCATCCAAGGGAGTTTAGCTTGTGAACGGTGAGAAGCTCTTGGCCTTAGGGTTAAATATGAGTTCAGTGTTTCTCTTAAACATTCTGATGACCCCATTTCTTCTGTGCCAAACCTAACTGAAATGTGTTCTTTGAAAGCCTCGTTCTGGCAGATGTCAATCAGGCTTGTGGTGGAGAACACTGACTTGTTGAGCTGTTGTTACAACTACACATGATGAATAGTGAAGAAAGGGATGCTTGGCCATACAAAATGTTTCACAAACTTACCCTTTCTTAAATCAAAAATTGATCTTGTTAAACATATTAGTGTTATGTGTTAGCCAGTATCAATAGCTTCTTGAAAGCACCCTGGATTCTCATCTGTGAAAGAAGATTCCAAATGAAGTCAGCATTGCTAAGAAAATCACTCAAAATAGAGTCAAAAGGACACTGAGGAAGTAGGGCCCATGCAAATCTCCTGTTCCAATTCTCAAAGCACCATGAACTTTTGAGTTTTGTCAATTGCAACTGGACAACCTCCTGAAACACATCCTTCTACTTTGGACTGAAAGAGAGATCATGGAAATTCTGTTGGCTAAATATCCAATGATGCATTAGATAGTTTAAAATCTGCCAACACCAATCATAATTCTATCAAAAGAAGTTATATAACCTCTTGGTTTTTACCTTTATAAGCCTTCATTCTATGTGCACAAGCAACTTGGAACACACTTTTGATTTCAGTCAACTCTGTGCCTCCCAGATTGCAATCCCTAAGACCTCGAATAAATACTTTGGTTGCTTCGAAAACAAAAAACAAAAAAACCTATTAGTGTTATAACTAGAGTAACTCAGCTCTTGTTACAACTGAAATAAACATTGCATTCCAAATCTTGTGAGTCCACTCATGTAAAATTCCCTGTTAGTGTTCGTGTTATGGGGCCTTGTTAAACAGAGCCAACCAAAATACTGTTCTTACTCATATACCAGCAATGAAAGCAGAAGAAAGAAAAAGTCTCATTTTAAGAAAAAAGAAAATTCTGTGTTTCTGATTATGTTAGTGGACTCATTAGTAGTCACAAAATACCACCTACAGATAGAACAACATGGAGACACTGAATTTCAAGAGCCACACTGGAAACACCTACCATTCTAGAGAATTATTTAAGAATTACAGTCCTGTCAAGTTCCCACATGGGGCAGTGAGTGGTCTGTGTGAAAGCTCTTCAGGTCACCAACGGCCAGGAGGGAGGCAGACACCTTGCCACCCTCTGAACTTGATAAAAGGCTCAGACCCTAATGCTGGGGATACTGAATTAGATGTGAGTGCTGGGGCAGAGGGAGCATCCCCTGGGTTTCAGCTGTTACTGTTGCAGAGAAGCACAAGTTAATTTCCAGTGTTACTTTAAGGACCCTTTCCTGTTTGTTCCCATAGTTACCTCCAAAATGTTTCTCTCACTTGCAGAAAGAACCCTTGGTTCTAATTAGGACTGCGTTTGCTAATTACACTCCCATTGTCTCTTGCCCACTCACAGTGAGCCTGGCATGACTGACCCGCTCTTCCCTTGATCTTTCTCAGCTCCAGGGACCATTCCCATGATCCGTACTCAAGGCTGAGCCCCTGTCCCTCCCGCACGCACTGATGTGCAGCTCTGCCCCTGGAAGAGTGTGCTCATAGGCTTCCAACCTATGCACACGTGGCCCAAGCACATGCATATTTGCAATCTCTGGAGCAGCTCCTCCTGAGTAAATGACCATTTCCCCCAGGAGAGGTCCTCATGCTGCCTCTTGTTGTAGTCTGCCAGCCAATAAAAGCTTAAACAGAGGCCAAGCAGTTTTTCAGAGAATGGAAAATGAATGGGATTTTGGGATGGATGTCCCAGATTCAGCGCCAATAACTTAGAGGGTGATCATAAAAATGGCAACTTCTTTTACCATGTGCTGAGAGTTTTCTGCAAGTTCATTTCATTTAACCTGTGCACCTCTGTCAGAGTTGAGGAATTCGAGGGAGCAGGTTTAGGGGAACGTGCCCAAAGAAACCCAGCTAGGAAAGTACAGAGGTGAGCCTTGTCCCTGGGCTTCAGATCATGAGTTGACAACCACGTGTCAGTGTTTCATAATTTGGAACTTGTTTGGGCCTCAGCTGCCTCATCTCCACATGGGACCACTGCACTAGGGGGGAGCCATTGGTGGGTTTTGAGAGGATGAAGTAGAGAACAGTGTGGAGTTCCTTTGAAGATCTGTGCTTTGTTGAGTTCTGAGCCTCGCAAATATTAGTCATGACTCCTAGGGAAGGGCTGAGTGTTTAGTGCTCGCAAGTCCCTCCTTGCTATAGGGACTCCCCAAACCAGTGAAAAACCGGGACCTTGAGGTCTGGTGGCTTTTCTTTTACCAAAAAAGCACCTGAGCTCCTTCCTGTGCAACACCCAGCACAGGAGGCGTGGCTACCCCTCCACGCCTCCTCCTCTTTCCCCACAACCTTGAACTTCCCCTGCCCTCTCCAGGAGCTGTGTTAACATGGAGTCTTTGGCCTGAAACCCATGCCTGACAGAGGAGACATTTCTAGGGCAAAGCCTGTGTTCTTTAGGGAACATTCAGCCCGTGGGAGCAGCGGGGTCCAGGGAAGGCTCCAAGGAGGCTCTACACATATGTGGGTCCAGCACTGGGAGGCCCACAATGGCTGTTTGGGCAGGTCTGAGGTTTCACGGGTGTCTTCCCACTGGATTCACTTGTTCATTTCTTGCTCAGTTTCCCAAATCCTTGAGTGCCTGTTCTGTGCTTGACAGGAAAGAGGGCTTGGCAGAAATATGATCATCTTTCTGCCCTACTTGCCCTTTTAGTGCAGAAAGTGATGCAGAAATCACATGTGAATAAACATGGAAATACGATTTCAGAAAGGATGATGGTTCTGAGGCCATAAATAGGGTGAAGGAACAGAGAGGGATGAGTGAGCAGAGCCACTGGCCTGGGGTGGTCAGGAAAGGGCACTTTCAGAAGACAGGACGAGCGTTGCTGTCTAAATGGAGGCAGCACCCACCCGTCTGGGGAAAGGTGTACCTGGCAGAGGAAATGGCACAAGTGAACTTGAGAGGCTAGTCGGACAGAAGGATGGTCAGTGGCTAAGTAGGAGGGGCTTGGACATATGCATGTTTGGACCAGGAGCATGGATTTGAATCTCAGTGTGATCTGGAGGCATTGGTGGGCTTTGAGCATCATGGACTCATGGTCCCATTTAGAGTTTTAAGCTGTTTCCATTGAGTGTGCTGTTGTAAAGGAGAGACAGTTCAGGGAAGGAGGGGTGGGAGTTGACTGCCAGCCTCTGAGGTCCTGTCCAGCCCCAAATCCAGGCTTGTGATGGGGCAGGGTGTTACAGGACACAGGACAGGGAAGGGAGTTGGGGTCCTGGAAAGCCTTGGTCACCTTTGTAATTTTGTCTGGGGCGGGCTCTGGGTGAAGAGTGGCTGGGCTTGACCTAGGAACCTGGGTTGCCTTTCAGAGTCAAGGTTGTTTGCCTCCCAGTCAGCACCCCAGCTGGAAAGAAGGGCAGGTTGAGCAGAGTGGAGGCAGGTGGCCTCAGGGTTAAATCTGATTCACATTCACATCAGGCACAAAATAATCTGCAATCCTCAATGTTGTAATTCTATCAGGTCCCCCACTGAGATGTTGTGTAATCAATGGCAATAAAACCAGAAGAGCGACATCAAAATTATTTTAAAAGAAAGGCAAAATGAAATCCTGGCCTCCTGGATTATTTCAGAAGACTTGCTAAAAACAACAAAAAGCTGTAATTATGCTGCTTGCAAATAGGATACAATGAAGCAATTAACTTAGTGTCACATTGAAATAATCCACAACTATAGAACATTGTCTATGAAGTATAATTCCAAGTGGTTTTCACTGTAGACATTACAGGATTGCTTAATAGCAATATGACTAAAATAATATTAGAAAAATATTTTAGTGGAGAGATAACATCTTGCTGTGGTTCTGGTTCTACAGCTGTAGGAGCAATGGAAGGTGGGGTCAGCTCAGTGGTGACTCAGTTCTGTTTTCAGGCTGTGTGCCTTCGATGCAGAGACTTTTCCTGTGGCTGATGGAGGATGGGGAAGAAGTGCGGGGCCCGAATGGGGGGAAGACCAGAGAGTCCTATCCCCCCTGAGCAATCCCCTTAAGGTTTTCTAAAACATCTGAAGTCCGGCAAGGGGCAAGAGGGAGGACCAGGGTCTAGGTCAGTGGAATTCGGATCCTGTGATTTGTTGAGTCAAAAGAAAGTCCCAAGCTGCCGTCTGCACCAGGAGGACCAGGTTATCCTCGCGATCTTGAGATCTTGAAAAAGATCTGCTGTGTTAGGATGGAGCTGACCTGCCAGAGCAGTCTTTCCCCTGGGCTCCTGATCCTTGGAGGGACCCTGGCTCCTCAACCAACCGCAGCCTAGTGCTACTCCTTCCTTGGGGATCTGGACATCCAGAGGATGCCCTGGTGGTCTTTGCCCTCTGCCAGATGTCCTATTTGCAACATCAGGGACATAAGGATATTTTTTTGGAAACTTACATTCTTTCTCAGTTTTTCTTTTTCTTTTTTTTTTGGTCTCAGGTATGCACTTTCTTAAGTTTGGAGCTGTCTCTCAGCCAACAGAGCTCCTAACTCATTGTCGTGAGCTCTTCTTTGAATAGGATTCAGTAATAACACACTATTCTTTAGAATTTTCCTGACAGAATTTTGGCTAGTGTTTTGTAGGTGTCCAGCTCTTTGCATTACCGGCATGTCTTGTCATCTGTTTTTTTTTTAAATTTTTTTATTGTTATGTTAATCACCATATATTACATCATTAGTTTTTGGTGCAGTGTTCCATGATTCATTGTTTGTTCATAACACCCAGTGCTCCATGCAGAACGTGCCCTCCTCAATACCCATCACCAGGATAACCCATCCCCCTCCCCCCCTCCCCTCTAGAACCCTCAGTTTGTTTTTCAGAGTCCATCATCTCTCATGGTTCGTCTCCCCCTCTGACATACTCCCCTTTTCTTCCTCTCCTGTTATCTTCTTCTTTTCCTTTTTTCTTAAAATATGTTGCGTTATTTGTTTCAGAAGTACAGATCTGTGATTCAACAGTCTTGCACAATTCACAGCGCTCACCGTAGCACATACCCTCCCCAATGTCTATCACCCAGCCATCCCATCCCTCCCACCCCCAACCACTCCAGTAACACTCAGTTTGTTTCCTGAGATTAAGAATTCCTCATATCAGTGAGGTCAT
>NW_027397108.1:434599-436639 GCF_003265705.2 Callorhinus ursinus
ATGTGATCAATTCTGGAGAATGTTCCATGGGCACTAGAGAAGAATGTGTATTCCGTTGCTTTGGGATGGAATGTTCTGAATATGTCTGTGAAGTCCATTTGGTCCAGTGTGTCATTTAAAGTCTTTATTTCCTTGTTGATCTTTTGCTTAGATGATCTGTCCATTTCAGTCAGGGGGGTGTTAAAGTCCCCCACTATTATTGTATTGTTGTCAATGTGTTTCTTTGCTTTTGTTATTAATTGCCTTATATAATTGGCTGCTCCCATGTTCGGGGCATAGATATTTACAATTGTTAGATCTTCTTGTTGGATAGACCCTTTAAGTAGGATATAGTGTCCTTCCTCATCTCTTATTACAGTCTTTGTTTTAAAATCTAGTTTGTCTGATATAAGGATTGCCACCCCAGCTTTCTTTTGGTGTCCATTAGCATGGTAAATGGTTTTCCACCCCCTCACTTTCAATCTGGGGGTGTCTTTGGGTCTAAAATGAGTCTCTTGCAGACAGCATATGGATGGGTCTTGTTTTTTAATCCAATCTGATAGCCTGTGTCTTTTGATTGGGGCATTGAGCCCATTTACATTCAGGGTAACTATTGAAAGGTATGAATTTAGTGCCATTGTATTACCTGTAAGGTGACTGTTAACTGTCTGTTGTCTGTGTTCGTTTCTGCTCTTTGCTGCTTTTAGGTTCTCTCTTTGCTTAGAGGACCCCTCTCAATATTTCTTGGAGGGCTGGTTTCGTGTTTGCAAATTCCTTTAGTTTTTGTTTGTTCTGGAAGCTTTTTATCTCTCCTTCTATTTTCAGTGATAGCCTAGCTGGATATAGTATTCTTGGCTGCATATTTTTCTCGTTTAGTGCTCTGAAGATATCTTGCCAGTCCTTTCTGGCCTGCCACGTCTCTGTGGATAGGTCTGTTGCCAATCTAATGTTTCTACCATTGTAGGTTACATATCTCTTCTCCCGAGCTGCTTTCAGGATTTTCTCTTTGTCTCTGAGACTCGTAAGTTTTACTTTTAGATGTCGGGGTGTTGACCTATTATTATCGATTTTGAGAGGGGTTCTCTGTGCCTCCTGGATTTTAATGCCTGTTTCCTTCCTCACATTAGGGAAGTTCTCTGCTATAATTTGCTCCAATATACCTTCTGCCCCTCTCTCTCTCTCTTCTTCTGGGATCCCAATTATTCTAATGTTGTTTCGTCTTATCGTATCACTTATCTCTCGAATTCTGCCCTCGTGATCCTGTAATTGTTTCTCTCTCTTTTTCTCAGCCTCTTTATTTTCCATCATTTGGTCTTCTATATCGCTGATTCTCTCTTCTGCCTCATTTATCCTAGCAGTTAGTGCCCCCATTTTGGATTGCACCTCATCAATAGCCTTTTTGATTTCGATTTGGTTAGATTTTAGTTCTTTTATTTCTCCAGAAAGGGTTTCTCTAATAACTTCCACGCTTTTTTTAAGCCCAGCTAGTATCTTTAAAGTCATGATTCTGAACTCTAGGTCCGACATCGTACTAATGTCCGTATTGAGTAGGTCCCTGGCTGACGGTACTACCTCTTGTTCTTTTTGCTGAGGTGATTTCTTTCGTCTTGTCATTTTGTCCAGAGGAGAATAGATGAATGAGAGAACGAAATGCTAACAGGTTTACAACGTCCCCAGCAAATATACTGTATACAAATCAGAAAAGACCTGAAACCAGGGGAAAAGAAAGGGAAAGAAAGAAAAAAGAAAGAGAAAAAAAAAAAAGGAAAAAAAAAGGATAAAAACAGAAACAGAACAATACAAAAAAAGCAGAATGTGATCAAATATGATCAGGCTAGTGCATAGATCAGTGCCACACACTAGATTTTGGGCGTATTTTGGTCTGTTAGAGAAAAGTGCCTCCTAAAATTTTAAAGGAAGAAAGACATATATGTACAAAATAAGGGTTGATACAATGAAGGGATGGAAGATGACTGTAAAGATGAAAATTATAAAAGATTTTATAAAAGGACCCGGTAAGATAAGTTGTTTGAAAAAAGAAAGAAGATTTAAGAAAAAAAA
>NW_027397108.1:436739-449150 GCF_003265705.2 Callorhinus ursinus
TTTTTTAAAAAAGGGATTGATAAGATGTTGGTTGAAAAAGGGAAAAAAGAAAAATAAAAAAAACAGTCAACAAAAATTAACTTTGATGAAATAATGGATCATGGTTAAAAAAAAAAAAAAGCCATGAATCTATGTGCAGTATTCCCCTAGCGCTGGAGTTCTCCCATTCTCCTTGATCGATCAACTTGGTCTTGGCTTGCTGGCTGTTTGTGCTGATCTTCTGGGGGAGGGGCCTGTTGCCGTGGTTTCCAAATGTCTTTGCCGGAGGCGGAATTGCCCCGCCCTTGTCGGTCCGGGCTAAGGAAGCTGCTCCGGTTTGTTCTCAGGAGCTTTTGTTCCCTGCAAGCTCTCGGTACAGCTTTGGAGGACCAGGGCAGAAATGGTGGCCTCCCAATCTCCACCCGGAGGAGCTGAGAACTCGGGGTCCCGCTCCTCAGTGTGTCCCCAGAGAAAAGCAGTCACTCCCGTGTCCCCGGTCTCCGGCCGCACTCCGTGCTCACCCGGCCTGTGATCGAGCGTTGCTATCTCTGGCACCCGACCCCGCACGGAGTCTCCAAACCCGGCAGATCCCTGCAGTGCGTTCCCGCACCGCTCCTCCCCGGGAAGGAAGGGGAGTCTCCCCGGATCTGCCGCTTGTTGGGTCCCTGCTGGGGGAGCCGTGCCCCGACTGGGCCGCAGATCACAGTTTATGGCCACCCCGAGCTGAGAGCCCGCGACTCTGCTCCGTCTCTGCAGCCGGCTTCCCCGCTCTGATACCTGGGAGCTCTGGCGCACTCAGGCACCCCCGGTCTCTCCGTGACCCCAAGGGTCCTGAGACCACACTGTCCCGCGAGGATTCCACCTCCCGCTTAGCCACTGCAGCAACGTCCCTCCGCGGAGCCAACTTCTAAAAGGTCCGATTTTGTGCTCCGCGGCTCTATCACTTGCCAGAAGCGGCCGGCGGAGGCCCCTCCCCCGCCGTCTATCCTCCCGAATATCGCCTCGGATTCACTTCTCCGCACGCCCTACCTTCCAGTAAGTGGTCGCTTCTCTGTTCAGAGAGTTGTTGCTACTCTCCTGTTCGATCTCCTGTTGAGTTCGTAGGTGTTCAGAATGATTTGATCCCTATTCAGCTGAATTCCTGAGACCAGACGAAATCTAGGTCTCCTACTCCTCCGCCATCTTGCTCCGCCCCTTGTCATCTGTTTTTGAAAGATTCTCGTACATCTCTGCAGGGTACATTCTGTGTAAATTAGGTATTTGGTGAAAATGATTTTTATGCTGATACACTTGAAGGAGGATGTGCAGTTTCCACTGGAGCTGTGGCATCTCCCTTTCTAACTGTGCTCCCCCCCACCCCTGATTGCAGTGAAGCTTTCGGTTTAGGGACATTTCAGATGATCTTTCAAGGCCCGATTATTTCATATTCTTGAGTTCAGTTAGTATGCAGCTGGTTTCTTTTTAAACTCAAGCCATACCGATCATTGTCTTTCCTTCGGTACACCTTCCACCTGGTCTTGTCTTCTGATGAACTTGTTTCATCCAATTCCAGGCTCCACCATCCATGCCTTCTCCAGGAACAGGAGGCCTGTCCCTCACCTTCTGCAGTGTTTGCCCAGAAGCTTGATTTGAGTTTTTAAAAAGAGTTTTTTGTACTATTCCTTTATCTTGTGTAACAAATGTCTTCACTCTTTTGTTCGTTCATTCAGTTTCTTTTTGAAAACAGTGTCAGGCTTCCGTGAAGATGAGAATTTTTCTCTAGAGCATCTCTGAGAGCTCCCTGAAATTTTCCTTAATTTTTCTGAAGGCTTTTTTTTTTAAGATTTATTTATTTGAGAGAGCGAGAATTAGAGAGAGAGAGAGTACATGAGGGGGGGAGGGTCAGAGGGAGAAGCAGGCTCCTCGCCGAGCAGGGAGCCCGTTGTGGGACTCGATCCTGGGACTCCAGGATCATGACCTGAGCCGAAGGCAGTCGCCCAACCGACTGAGCCACCCAGGCGCCCATTCCTGAAGGCTTTTGCAGATGTTAACAGCAGCAGTGACTTGACTTTGGTACTCTGATATAGCTGGTAAAGACTGTTCTGCTGGTATGTTGACCATTAGCTCGACTTGTTTTTTGTCTTGACATTTGTCCTCTTTTGGTAGTTTTGGAATGTGTACTTTACACCCAAGTAAAAGGTCAGATGTTTCTAGGTCTTTATGCATGGTCTCCAACTTTATTGTTGCTGATACCATGTCTCCCAGAAGGGTGCCACTGAACTTGACTCAGGCCCTTCAAATTCATTTTCAATTGGTCATAGCTACTCAAAAATATGTTGTCTCTCCTCCAGAGGGGCAGACTCTCCAGTGTCCACTTTTTTCTTTTTCTTTTTTAAGAAGATTTTATTTATTTATTTGAGAGAGAGTGAGCAAGTGAGAGAGAGTGAGAGAGAGCACAAGCAGGAGGAGCGGCTGGCAGAGGGAGAGGGAGAGGGAGAAGCAGGCTCCCCGCTGAGCAGGGAGACTGACGTGGGGGCCCAATCCCAGGACCCTGGGATCATGACCTGAGCTAAAGTCAGACGCTTCGCCGATTGAGCCACCCAGGCACCCCATCCAGTGTCCACTTTGTCTCTGTATAAAGTCAGATCTTTTTATTTTATTTTTTTAAAGATTTTAATTTATTTGTCAGAGAGAGAGCACAAGCAGAGGGAGCAGCAGAGGGAGAGGGAGAAGCAGGTTTCCCGCTGAGCAGGGAGCCCAGGACCCCGGGATCATGACCTGAGCTGAAGGCAGACGCTTAACTACTGAGGCACCCAGGCGCCCCAGATCTTTTTATTTTTTTTTTAAGTCAAATCTTGATAATGAAAAATCCGACCTTGACTACCAAACTACCACTGCACACAGCAATGAGTGGGGAGCTGGGCCTGGTCTAAGGTGCCCTGGATGTGCTGCTACTGACTGGCCCCAGGACCAGCAGGACACAGAGCATCATGAATATGACATGAGGCCACTGCAGAGTCACCTCACATCCAGAATATCATTAACTTCAGAGAACATCAAGAGCACTATGCCTGGACTCAAACCAGTGTTGGGCAGCCAGGCGGACCTCAGCCGAGGTGGGGGAGAGGGACAAATACAGTAAACCCTGACTAATGCTCTTTTTTCAAACAACTTTATTTAGGTGCCGAGGGGCACCCCCAGAGCTCTGAACGCCTTGCCCACACACACTATGCAGAGCAATTTTAGGTTTACTGAAAACATGAGCATAAAATACAAAGAGTTCTTAAAAACACACAGTTTCTCCTATAATTAACATCTTGTATTAGTGTGACATAGTTAAAATTGATAAGCAAATATTGACACATTGTCATTAATGAGTGAACATCCCCCCCACTCCTTCTCTCCTTGCCTGCGGCCTGGGATCTCTTTCAAAGCAGCAATCTGGGGACGACTGTTTCCTGTTTCTTTTCTTTTTTTTTTTTTTAAAGATTTTATTTGTTTATTTGACAGAGAGAGAGAGAACACAAGTAGGCAGAGTGGCAGGCAGAGGGAGAAGCAGGCTCTCCACTGAGCAGGGAGCCGGATGTGGGGCTCGATCCCAGGACCCCAGGATCATGACCTGAGCCGAAGGCAGCCACTTAACTGACTGAGCCACCCAGGCACCCCAACTGTTTCCTGTTTCACAGGACTCCTGTCCTTAATTGCCCATTATCTAGTGTCTTGCAAACAGTAGTGTGGTATATTTTATCTGTTTTTTTCCCCTAGAGGAAGGGCAAATTCATCCCGCATTATTCCACCATGGCCGGAAGCTAAGGTCTTTTCGTGTATCTTTGACACCATGAAGACAGGATTGACTTACTGTTTTGAAGTCTACCATTAGGTGGCGATGTTGTACAACTGAGATGCTTTTCAGAAAAAGCCCAGTGCAAAGAATTTCTAAGTTCTTTTAAGAGATCTACGAAATTATATATTTGGTATTAGTTTGGGTACACAAGTCTGTCTTGTTGAGCTCTACTTTATTCCTATATCTTTTATCATGGAATTTTTACTTCAGTGTAAAATTTATAAAGATATTTTGCCTACAATCATACATGTCATAGGTTGACTATGACAATCTACTGGGACCCAGAGGAGAAATATTACAGTCATTAAGGGTAGTTTTCCATGTCTAAGTGGATTTAGATATATTTATGAAGGCCCTGATTAACATTCATTCCTGATGGGCTGAGAAGAATAAGATGTGTTTCCTGGCTCAGAGGGCTCCTGTCTGCATGGGGGAGACATAGATGTGGACCCTCCGTGACCAAGGAAGCATTCTTCACAGAGCAGGGGACCATCTATCAGGGTGAAAAGATGTGTAGAACTTTTCCACTGGAGAAGGGGGGAAATAACAGTCTGTCCCCAACAGTGGATATATCATGTAGAAGGAGACCGATACTCAAAATATCATAACCAGGTCAGGGAAGATGGAGTGGGTCCATGCAATTAGCAGGAATAAAAGAGCAGTAGGAAATATGGGTAAGGACGGGGACCAGGACCACGGCATGGAGGACCAGATTTGCTACGTAAGGGCTCAGATTATACCTTGTAGCCAGTGGAGAGTAAACATAGTTCTCAGTTAAGTGATTAATATGATTAAAATGGTGTTTTAGACTAGAGTCTCTAAACTACTTTGGCTGAACAGCCTTTATAATAAATGTAGTTTTAGTAAACATCCAATATATTTATACATATATATATACACATATGTAGCACTATGTAGACATATTATGCAGATTACAAAATATGCATAAAACTGTGCAGCTTGTGGTAATAATGACATAGCTTTTGACAATTTTGGATTTTTTACAGATTATACATCGGGTCTGATTAGATCCCTGTTTTATGTCATAGTGGAGCTAATTTAAGTGGAATGGAAGACATCTGAGTCTCAATGTTCTCTCGATCATTTCAAGAAATTCGAACACGGCAGTGAACTTGCATTCTTTCTTCAAGCCTGACATACTGCCATTTCACACGGAAACGGTAGGATTGTTCTCCCAAGTCAATATTAGAGGCCTAACTTCTTTCTTCTTTATTAATATAAGACAAGTGCAAATTGGAGACTTACTGTTTTATTTGTCCCCTCTGGAGCACTGTGTGCAGCCTTCGATGCACTTGTCCTCACACACCCCTGGGCTGGGTGGCTCTGGCTGCAGCCCTCCAGAAAGACTGCAGAACGTAGGCAGGAGACCAACAGGGACACCAAACAGGAGCTGCTTGTCTGTTGGTAATCAGAGCAGAGATCAACTAAATCCGAGATAAACAGTTACAGTCCAATTCAAATAATACATGTTTCACTTCGGCCTCTTGTAAATTAACAAAGCAAAATATTAAAAATAATAATTATGTCCCCCAAAGTTCTGGTATTACGAGTGAACATGGGCTAGAGTTATCTTGGAAAGAAAACTTTGTGACTGATCTCTGGCCAATGTGTTAGAAACGACAAGACCTCTTCACTGGTGAGGACACAGCAAGAAGTCAGCAGTCTGTGACTCCGAAGAGGGGTTTTGCCAGAATCTGGCCACGCTGGCTCCCTGATCTCAGACTATCAGCACCCAAAACTGTGAGAAGTCTATGTCTGTTAGTTATAAGGGGTGTTTTGTTACAGGAGCTCAAATGGATCAGGACCAAGAACAAAGATAAACTGGGATATTTGACTTAGATATTCTGCCACAGTATTGCAGAAGATGCCCAAGGAGACTTGAATTGGCATCCATCTCTCCAACTTTCTGCCCAACCATTAGCCCTTGAAATGAATATGGCTACTTCGCTGAAGACACTGAGCTTCTCACATGTAGCAAGGAGCATCACACCCCTGCCTCACTTTTGCAGGTATCTTTATTGTACAGACTTTATAAATTACTGTTTATAAATTACATCAAGTACATGAAAGACATTATATAAATTCAGAGAAGGTTTGTTTCTTAATTAATATCATGTGAAGCATTAAGATAGCTGTCTTGAAAGAAATGGTTGTAAATAATCTATAGCTAGACCATTTGCAATGACCATTGTTCACTCCCAAATTGCATTTTGACCTTGTTCATTTGTTGATTGGAAAATTGCATCCCTTTTCTTACTTCTGAGTGTGAAGGTGATATCAGCTCTGTGAGACATTTCAGGATTTATAGTTTCTGCATTCTGTCTTGCAGACAAAGTTGGAAAGTATGTTTTTTCTCATTGCTAAATATCAGTATTGTGGCTGGTCTTTAGGCAAACACATTTTTTAAAAAGATTTTATTTATTTATTTTGACAGAGAGACAGAGAGAGAGGAAACACAAGCAGGGGGAGTGGGAGAGGGAGAAGCAGGCTTCCCGCTGAGCAGAGAGCCCGATGTGGGGCTCCATCCCAGGACCCCGGGGTCATGACCCCAGCCAAAGGCAGACGCTTAACAACTGAGCCACCCAGGTGCCCTAGACAAACACCTTTTAAAAAGCTCAAACAGAATGGGGCGCCTGGGTGGTTCAGTCAGTTAAGTGACTGACTCTTGATTTGGGCTCAGGTCATGATCTCGGGGTCGTGATATTGAGCCCCACATCGGACTCTACCGGGCTCTGCCAGGCTCTGCACTCAGCATGGAGTCTGCTTGTACCTCTCCTTCTGCTCCTCCCTCCGCTTGCATGTGCTCGCACACTCTCTCTCGCAAATAAATAAATAAAAAATAAAATCTTGAAAGCTGAAACAGGCCGGAGCTACATATGTATAAAGGTATACCCACCAAATCTTAGGGGAGACTTCTTTTTTTTTAAAGATTTTATTTATTTATTTGAGAGAGAGAGAGAATGAGAGATAGAGAGCATGAGAGGGAAGAGGGTCAGAGGGAGAAGCAGACTCCCCGCTGAGCAGGGAGCCCGATGTGGGATTCGATCCCGGGACTCCAGGATCATGACCTGAGCCGAAGGCAGTCGCTTAACCAACTGAGCCACCCAGGCGCCCAGGGGAGACTTTTTAAAGCAGACCACCCAGTGCAAACCTGATGTGAGTTGGATGTTTTTATTGCTACATTGATTCCTTACCTGGCCTTCAAACACCCATTATTGGAATATGTCGTGTTTCCAAAATATTCTCTGTATAGGAGCTCCCTTGGTTTTTGCAGGTGCAGGACGGCCTGATGAGCCGACCATTTCCCCTGTGCACTTTAGTGAAACTCTGTACATTGTTTTGCCTGGTCACTTCCTATCTTATTATTCAACTGTATTTTCTCCATAGCACTTAACGCTATTTGAGATGATTTTGTTTATGTATGCTGTGTTTACTTTCTCCCCCTCTTCACTTACATGTAAAACCGCATGAGGTCAGGGGCCTTGTTTTCCTGTTCATCATGCTGTCACCGGTGCCAAGACAGGACCTGTCACAAATTGAGTGGTCAATACGAAATCATTGATTATGTAAATAAATGAACATTGACAATAGTACCTGATGTCATGTTCATTGTCACGAAACATTTATTCAATGTTGTGCCCGTAGTGAACAAAACGACATTGTGAAGTTGAACATATGTGAAGAATATATATCTCATATTAAGTGTTCTAACCCCCAAATCAGTAACAAACAGACAAAAAACCCGCAAAACAATACAAGGAAATTTTGGAAGGTTATGGTTATGTTTCATATCTTGGTTGTGGTAATGGTATGATGGGTACATGCAAATGTCCAAACTCATCAAGATGTATACATTAAATGTGTGTAACTTTTTATATGTCAGTTATATCCCAATAACATTTTTTAAAGAAGCATTTATTAAGCAGGACCACAGTGTTACACAACCCCAGTGGGGGGTGTGTGTGTGTGTGTGTGTGTTTGTGTGTGAAAGACCGGGCTCTGCACAAAACAGACTGATGCCTGCAAGACCCGACTAAATAGAAACTTGTCATCCAAGTAGCTCCTGGATAATGTGCCAGTGACTTCCTTTGTATTTGGAATTATCTTGTAATGAGGATGTCTGGGTAGTTCAGTAGATAAACGCTTTTAGGTAAAGATCCCCACAGAGCCCTCTGAAATTGAGTATCAACCCTGCTCCGTCATAAACAGCATTAGAGGCTGACAAACCACACTTCGTTCTCACATTTCATTCATAATCACAGCAAGACACTTTTTAAAATAGAAACAATGAGGGGCGCTTGGGTGGCTCAGTCAGTTGAGTGTCTGCCTTCAGCTCAGGTCATGATCTTGGGGGGTCCAGGGATCGAGCCCCATTTGCTAAGTGGGGAGGCTGCTTCTTCCTCTCCCCACCCCCTGCTTGTGTTCCCTCTCCTTTATCTCTATCAAATAAATATTTAAGAAAAATAAATTCATATAAAAATATAAAAAATAAAAATTCATTTGCGTAAGTAAATGACGAGGAAAATTATAAAAAAATAAAATAGAAGCAAGTATACAAAGTATTTTTTTAAAAATCAAATTGGGATTCAGTGCTACCTAATACCAATTTAGAGAGAGAGTTAAATTTAATTCATTTGGGTAGGGTAAAATGGCAATAATTGTTGGACATGGTATTTAAATTTCATTACTTGAATTTCTTATTGCTTCTTTTCACGTGAGAATTACCTTTGCAAATGTGACATCACAGAAAACTTTTCAAAGAGTTCTTCCTTGCATTTTTCTCTCTGAGGGTACCAGTGTCATGTTCAGGGATTGGTGACTGAGAAAGGCATAAGGAGAAGATGAATGTGCTTCAACCTTAGAAGTGTCTCCAGCTACTGACTTTGTTCTTTCCCTCAGGCTGAATGAGGTGAATGTAGAATACCTTGCAGTTGAATAATTCGGATTGCTTTTAGGCAAGAATTTTTGTGATGTTATAAAAATTGAGATCTAAAAGGAAACTTAAACTTCAGTTCATTCTTTTGATGTATTTTGCCCGAAGCATGGTGCTGGGACCTGTTATCTTAAATAGGCAATATAAAAATATCTTTCTAATTCACTCCTACAGTTGGAAGTTCCTCATGGATTGAAATTACTGTGATCTATCAAAATTTACTGTGTTGTGGAAATAAAATGAAATCACATGTCAGGCAAGGAATGATGACAACAATGGACCAGCTTATTGTGAAGCTTAAAATGAAAATGCTTTACTGGCAACAGTCTATTGGTCTTTTGAAAGATTGAGAATAGGTGTCAAAATCAGAGAAGCCACAGTGCTGGTGTTCTGTTCATTCTTGTTGATGTGGCTGGTTTGCCCCGTGCTTAAGGTCAGTCTCTTCGAATCCATGATAGTATTTGGTTTAATTGCATGTTGTTGTTGTTGTTTGAGATGTAATTAAGATACCATAAAATTCATCATTTTAAAGTGGACATTTCAGGGGTGCCTGGGTGGCTTAGTTGGTTAAGCATCTGACTTATTTTGGCTCAGGTCATCATCTCGGGGTGGTGAGATTGAGCCCCATGTTGGGCTCCCTGCGGGGCGTGGAGTCTGCTTGGGATTCTTTCTCTTCCTCTCCCTCTGCCCCTCCCCTCCCATGCATGCTCTCTTTCTCTCTCTTTCTCTCTCTCAAAAAAAAAAAGTGTACATTTCAGTGATTTTGAGTACAGGCACAGGTTGTGCAACTGTCGTTACTAATTACAAAATATTTCATTAATCCAAAAAGATGAAACCACTAATCACATTTTGTAGCTATGGATTTGCCTATACTGGACATCTCGTGTAAACTGAGTCATATCATGTGCCTGACTACTTCCCCTTAGCAAAGTCTTCAAGATTTATCCATGTGGCAACAAGTGTCAATACTTCATTTCTTTTTATGGATGGGTGATAGTCCCTTGCATAGCTAGCTGTGCCACATTTTATTATCCACTTATAAATTGATGAACACGTGATTTGTTTTCATTTTATGGCTATCATGAATAATGCTGCTGTGAACATTTGTGTACAGATTTTTGTATGAACATATGTTTGCACTTCTCTTGAGTATATACCTAGGAGTGGAGTTGCTGAGTCATGTGGTAACTCTTTGTTTCACTTTTTTTTAAAGATTTTATTTATTTGTTAGAGAGAGAGAGAGTGAGCACGAGTGGGGGGGCGGAGAGGCAGAAGGAGAGGGAGAAGCAGACTCCCTGCCGAGCAGGGAGCCCGATGTGGGGCTCAATCCCAGGACCCTGAGATCATGACCTGAGCCGAAGGCAGACGCTTAACTGAGCCACCCAGACACCCCTATGTTTCACTTTTTGGGGAATCCCCAAACTGTCTCCCACAGCAGTTAGGTACTAGGGTGGGTTAAAATACCACAAAGCGGGACACCTGGGTGGCTCAGTTGTTTGAGCACTGGACTCTTGGTTTCGGCTCAGGTCATGATCTCATGGTCATGAGATTGGGCCCTGCATCCAGCTCCATGCTCAGTGGGGAGTCTGCTTGAAGATTCTCTCTCTCCCTCTCTCTCTAAAATAAATAAATAAATCTTAAAAAGAAAACACCAAAAAGCTTGCTGCTCTTATGAATGTTCGCCTTTTTTTTTCCTTGAATAAATACTCCTTGGGTTACTACAAGTGTTTGTTTAATATCCGGACCTGTGAAAAAGTTGGTTCTGACAATCTTTGCCATTATTTTTTCATTGCTTTTATGAGAGGGTAAATTTTCAGAGGTTCTTATTCTGACATTTTCACTGATATCACTTCAGTTGCCTGACTTACACTGCAGTGAGCTCACTGCTTTGCCTTTGGTTATTTTCATACAGACTTGTCCAAGTCATGGGGATGCCATAGAGAGAGTGACTGAAGCTTCTTTTAAGTCTGTCATCACAGATTTTTCTTACTGGATATGATCTTCTTCTGCCTTTATTATTTATAAAGTTTGGGAGCTATTAAAAGCCTCAGAGGTTGGCTAATGGATTGATACTTTTGTTTCACACAAGAGAAAACTGGCACTTGTTGTGGAGTGAAGTGAATTGTCTGGCTTCTTCCTCTCATTGGTAGTTGAGCTTAGAATTGAAGTCGGACTACAGGTTAGAGCTCAAACAAAAATAGTCAGTACAAATCCTTCTTTGCAGTTTTCCTGAGTCTCATCACCCAGCCTTCTATACATGATTCCCCTTTTCCCTTGGGCATGTGGGCCAGTCCCTGTGAGACTTTGAAAATGACGAGATACCATAAGGCAATGCATAGCCCCACAGCTCTTCTCCTGGACTTGGCTTTGACCTTGGTATTATTTGGCGATTATAAAAATTCCCAGTCTCCAAGAAGCAGCCCACAGATTGAGCCATGTGAAATCTGTATGGTGGCAGAGACATTTCTGTCTAACTTTCCCTGCTTATTATTACTTTCCCTGTTTATTTCTACATAGCCAAAGAGAAAAAAAAATGGTTTCAAAATAGAAGTTTGGTGCTACAACGTAGGTATATGAATGTACATTGGAAAAAACTTGCTTTTAGGGCCCTTGGGCACATCCTTTGATTGGTGTTTGATTCGTTTCGTGGGGCTGCCATAAAAGTACCACAGACTGGGTGGCTTAAACAACAGAAATTTATTTTTCTCACAATTCTGGGGGCTAAAAATCTGAGATCAATGTATCTGCATGGTTGGTTTCTTCCAAGGCTTCTCTCCTTGGATTGTACATGAGTTTCTTCCCCCAGTGACTTCACATTGCTTTCCCTCTGTAACTGTGTCCTCATTTCTTCTTGTAAGGAACCAGTAATATTGGATTAGGACCTACCATAGTGACCTCATTTTACCTTAATTATCTCTTTAAAGACTGTGTCTCCAAATAGAGTCACATTCGAAGATACTGAGGGTTAGGACTATGAATTTGAAATATAGGAATCAAATTTTTGTCATAAAGAATAAATAGGATACTATCAAAGCAAACACTCTCTTCCCAAACTGAAAAAAGAATGAAAAAATGGAGCAGAATATCCAAGGGCTGTGGGACAGTTAAAAAAGGTGCAACACACACAGAATGGGAATAACAGATGGAAAAACTGAAAAAGGAGCTGAAGAGATATTTGAAGTAATAATGCTGAGGATTTTCCAAGTGAATGTCAGTCACCAAGTAACAGAACCAAGAAGCTCAGATTATACCAAGCAGGATAAACACCAAAACTATACCTATACATATTACATTCAAACTACAAAAACCCAAAGACAGAGAAAGAAGTCAGGAGGGTGGGGGGACTTCTCTATAGAGGGGCCCCTATAAGAACTATATTGGACTCCTTGTCAGAAACCATGCAAACAAGAGAGTGTAGTGAAATGTTTAAAGTGTTTTTTTTAATGTTTTTTTATTATGTTAATCAACAACATCATTAGTTTTTGATGTAGGGTTCCATAATTCATTGTTTGTGTATAACACCCAGTGCTCCATTCAGTACGCGCCCTTTTTAATACCCATCACCGGGCTAACCCATCCCCCCACCTCCCCTCCCCTCTAAAACCCTCAGTTTTTTTCTCAGAGTCCCTCTTCTTTTATGGTTTTTCTCTCCCTC
>NW_027397108.1:449250-454216 GCF_003265705.2 Callorhinus ursinus
CTCCAGCAACCCTCAGTTTGTTTCCTGAGATTAAGAATTCCTCATATCAGTGAGGTCATATGATACATGTCTTTCTCTGATTGACTTATTTCGCTCAGCATAACACCCTCCAGTTCCATCCACGTCGTTGCAAATGGCAAGATTTCATTCCTTTTGATGGCTACATAATATTCCATTGTATATATATATACCACAATTTCTTTATCCATTTATCTGTCGATGGGCATCTTGGCTCTTTCCATAGTTTGGCTATTGTGGACAATGCTGCTATAAACAGCAGGGTGCATGTACCCCTTCGGATCCCTACATTTGTATCTTTGGGGTAAATGCCCAGTAGTGCAATTGAGGGTCATATGGTAGCTCTATTTTCAACTTTTTGAGGAACCTCCGTACTGTTTTCCAGAGTGGCTGCACCAGCTTGCATTCCCACCAACAGCGTAGGAGGGGGTTCCCCTTTCTCCACACACCTGCCAACATCTGTCATTTCCTGACTTGTTAATTTTAGCCATTCTGACGGGTGTGAGATGGTATCTCATTGAGGTTTTGATTTGGGTTTCCCTGATGCCGAGTGATGTTGAGCACTTTTTCATGTGTCTGTTGGCCATTTGGATGTCTTCTTTGGAAAAATGTCTGTTCATGTCTTCTGCCCATTTCTTGATTGGATCATTTGTTCTTTGGGTGTTGAGTTTAAGAAGTTCTTTATAGATTTTGGATACTAGCCCTTTATCCGATATGTCATTTGCAAATATCTTCTCCCATTCTGTCGGTTGTCTTTTGGTTTTGGGGACTGTTTCTTTTGCTGTGCAAAAGCTTTTTATCTTGATGAAGTCCCAATAGTTCATTTTTTCCCTTGCTTCCCTTGCCTTTGGCAATATTCCTAGGAAGAAGTTGCTGCGGCTGAGGTTGAAGAGGTTGCTGCCTGTGTTCTCCTTTAGGATTTTGATGGACTCCTGTCTCACATTTAGGTCTTTCAACCATTTGGAGTCTATTTTTGTGTGTGGTATAAGGAAATGGTCCAGTTTCATTGTTCTGCATGTGGCTGTCCAATTTTCCCAACACCATTTGTTGAAGAGACTGTCTTTATTCCATTGGACATTCTTTCCTGCTTTGTCGAAGATTAGTTGACCATATTGTTGAGGGTCCATTTCTGGGCTCTCTATTCTGTTCCACTGATCTCTGTCTGTCTTTGTGCCAGTACCATACTGTCTTGATGATGACAGCTTGGTAATAGGGTAATAGACCTTGAAGTCCGGAATTGTGATGCCACCAGCTTTGCTTTTCTTTTTCAACATTCCTCTGGCTATTCGGGGTCTTTTCTGGTTCCATATAAATTTGAGGATTATTTGTTCCATTTCTTTGAAAAAGTGGATGGTATTTTGATAGGGATTGCACTGAATGTGTAGATTGCTCTAGGTAGCATTGACATCGTCACAATATTTGTTCTTCCAATCCATGAGCATGGAACGTTTTTCCATTTCTTTGTGTCTTCCTTAATTTCTTTCATGAGTATTTTATAGTTTTCCGAGTACAGATCCTTTGCCTCTTTGGTTAGATTTATTCCTAGGTATCTTATGGTTTGGGGTGCAGTTGTAAATGGGATCGACTCCTTGATTTGTCTCTCTTCTGTCTTGTTGTTGGTGTATAGGAATGCCACTGATTTCTGTGCATTGATTTTATATCCCGCCACTTGACTGAATTCCTGTATGAGTTCTAGCAGTTTTGGGCTGGAGTCTTTTGAGTTTTCCACATACAGTATCATATCATCTGCAAAGAGTGAGAGTTTGACTTCTTCTTTGTGAATCAGATGCCTTTGATTTCTTTTTGTTGTCTGATTGCTGTGGCTAGGACTTCTAATACTATGTTGAATAGCAGTGGTGACAGTGGACATCCCTGCCATGTTCCTGACCTTAGGGGGAAAGCTCTCAGTTTTTCCCCATTGAGAATGATATTCTCTGTGGGTTTTTCATAGATGGCTTTTATGATATTGAGGTATGTACCCTCTATCCCTATACTCTGAAGAGTTTTGATCAAGAAAGGATGCTGTACTTTGTCAGATGCTTTTTCTGCATCTATTGAGAGGATCATATGGTACTTGTTCTTTCTTTTATTAATGTATTGTATCACATTGATTGATTTGTGGATGTTGAACCAGCCTTGCAGCCCAGGGATAAATCTCACTTGCTTGTGGTGAATAATCCTTTTAATGTACTGCTAGATCCTATTGGCTAGTATTTTGGTGAGAATTTTTACATCCATGTTCATCAAGGATATTGGTCTGTAATTCTCCTTTTTGATGGGGTCTTTGTCTGGTTTGGGGATCAAGGTAATGGTGGCCTCATAAAATGAGTTTGGAAGTTTTCCTTCCATTTCTATTTTTTGGAACAGTTTCAGAAGAATAGGTATTAATGCTTCTTGAAATGTTTGATACAATTCCCCTGGGAAGCCATCTGGCCCTGGGCTTTTGTTTGTTGGGAGATTTTTGATGACTGCTTCAGTTTCCTTAGTGGTTATAGGTCTGTTCAGGTTTCCTATTTCTTCCTGGTTCAGTTTTGGTAGTAGATACATCTCTAGGAATGCACCCATTTCTTCCAGGTTATCTAATTTGCTGGCATAGAGTTGCTCATAATATGTTCTTAGAATTGTTTGTATTTCTTTGGTGTTGGTTGTGATCTCTCCTCTTTCATTCATGATTTTATTTATTTGGGTCATTTCTCTTTTCTTTTTGATAAGTCTGGCCAGGGGTTTATCAATCTTGTTAATTCTTTCAAAGAACCAGCTCCTCGTTTTGTTGATCTGTTCTACTGTTCTTTTGGTTTCTATTTCATTGATTTCTGCGCTGATCTTTATTATTTCTCTTCTGCTGGGTTTAGGCTTTATTTGCTGTTCTTTCTCCAGCTCCTTTAGGTGTAGGGTTAGGTTGTGTATTTGAGACCTTTCTTGTTTCTTGAGAAGGGCTTGTATTGCTATATACTTTCCTCTTAGGACTGCCTTTGCTGTATCCCAAAGATTTTGAACAGTTGTGTTTTCATTTTCATTGGTTTCCATGAATTTTTTTAAGTCTTCTTTAATTTCCTGGTTGACCCATTCATTCTTTAGTAGGATGCTCTTTAGCCTCCATGTATTTGAGTTCTTTCTGACTTTCCTCTTGTGACTGAGTTCTAGTTTCAAAGCATTGTGGTCTGAAAATATGCAGGGAATGATCCCAATCTTTTGGTACCGGTTGAGACCTGATTTGTGACCTAGGATGTGATCTGTTCTGGAGAATGTTCCATGGGCACTAGAGAAGAATGTGTATTCCATTGCTTTGGGATGGAATGTTCTGAATATGTCTGTGAAGTCCTTTTGGTCCAGTGTGTCATTTAAAGTCTTTATTTCCTTGTTGATCTTTTGGTTAGATGATCTGTCCATTTCAGTGAGGGGAGTGTTAAAGTCCCCCACTATTATTGTATTGTTGTCGATGTGTTTGTTTGCTTTTGTTATTAATTGGCTTATATAATTGGCTGCTCCCATGTTAGGGGCATAGATATTTACAATTGTTAGATCTTGTTGGATAGACCCTTTAAGTAGGATATAGTGTCCTTCCTCATCTCTTATTACAGTCTTTGTTTTAAAATCTAATTTGTCTGATATAAGAATTGCCACCCCAGCTTTCTTTTAGTGTTCATTAGCATGATAAATGGTTTTCCACCCCCTCACTCTCAATCTGGGAGTGTCTTTGGCCTAAAATGCATCTCTTGCAGACAGCATATCGATGGGTCTTGTTTTTTTATCCAGTCTGATTCCCCGTGTCTTTTGGTTGGGGCATTTAGCCCATTTACGTTCAGGGTAACTATTGAAAGATATGAATTTAGTACCATTATATTGCCTGTAAGGTGATTGTTACTGTATATTGTCTGTGTTCCTTTCTGGTCTATGTTACTTTTAGGCTCTCTGCTTAGAGGACCCCTTTCAATATTTCTTGTAGGGCTGGTTTTGTGTTTGCAAATTCCTTTAATTTTTGTTTGTCCTGGAAGCTTTTTATCTCTCCTTCTATTTTCAATGACAGCCTAGCTGGTATAGTATTCTTGGCTGCATGTTTTTCTCATTTGGTGCTCTGAATATATCATGCCAGTCCTTTCTGGCCTGCCAGGTCTCTGTGGACAGGTCTGTTGCCAATCTATTGTTTCTACCACTGTAGGTTACCGATCTCTTGTCCTGAGCTGCTCTCAGGATTTTCTCTTTGTCTCTGAGACTCGTAAGTTTTACTATTAGGTGTTGGGTGTTAATCTATTTTTATTGATTTTGAGGGGAGTTCTCTGTGCCTCCTGGATTTTGATGCCTGTTTCCTTCCCCAAATTAGGAAAGTTCTCTGCTACAGTTTGCTCCATTATACCTTCTGCCCCCTCTCTCTTTCTTCTTCTGGATCCCAATTATTCTAATATTGTTTCGTCTTATGGTATCACTTATCTCTCGAATTCTGCCCTCATGATCCAGTAGTTATTTATCTCTCTTTTTCTCAGCTTCTTTATTTTTCCATCATTTGGTCTTCTATATCACATAATTCTCTCTTCTGCCTCATTTATCCTAGCAGTTAGAGCCTCCATTTTTGATTGCACCTCATTGATAGCCTTTTTGATTTCAACTTGGTTAGATTTTAGTTCTTTCATTTCTCCAGAAAGGGTTTCTCTAATATCTTCCATGCTTTTTTCAAGCCCAGCTAGTATCTTTAAAATCGTCATTCTGAACTCTTGTTCTGACATCTTACTAATGTCCGTATTGATTAGGTCCCTGGCAGTCAGTACTGCCTCTTGTTCCTTTTTTTGAGGTGATTTTTTCCGTCTTGTCATTTTGTCCAGAGGACAACAGATGAATGAGAGAACAAAATGCTAACAGGGTAACCACGACCCCAGAAAAATATACACTAAACAAATCAGAAGAGACCTTCCAGAAAGTGGTTTTTTTTTTTTTCAGGGGTTTTCTTTTTTTT
>NW_027397108.1:454316-461698 GCF_003265705.2 Callorhinus ursinus
TTTTGACACAGAGAGCACAAGCAGAGGGAGAGAAGGGGAGAAGCAGGCTCCCTGCTGAGCAAGGAGCCTGATGTGGGACTCGATCCCAGGACCCTGGGATCATGACCCGGGCCGAAGGCAGCCACTTAACCGATTGAGCCACCCAGGCATCCCGAGTTGCTCCTATTCTTTTCTTCGATCTCCTGTTGAGTTCATAGGTGTTCAGAATGGTTTGATAACTATCCAGCTGAATTCCTGGGACCAGACGAAATTTAGGTCTCCTACTCCTCCGCCATCTTGCTCCTCCTCCTCTAAAGTGTTTTTTTTAAAAGGATTTTATTTATTTATTTATTTATTTGAGAGAGAGAGAAACAGAGAGAGAGAGAGAGAGTGTGTGTGTGTGTGTGTGTGAGCCAGGGGAAGGGCAAAGGGGGAGGAAGAGGGAGAAGCAGACTCTGCGCTGAGTGCAGAGCCTGATGTGGGGCTCCATCTCACGACCCTGAGATCATGACCTGAACTGAAACGAAGAGTCGGATGCTTAACCAAATGAGCCACCCTTGTGCTCCTAAAGTGTTTTTTGTTTTTTTTAAAGACCCACCAAGTGGAATTCTGTATCCAGAGAAATCATCCTTCAAAAGTAAAAAAATAAAAACTACTTTCTCAGACAAAGAAAACTGGAGAAAATTGTTGATAGTAGACATGCCTTACAAGAAATGTCAAAAGGAGGAAAATGACGTATGTCAGAAACTCAGATATACATATACAAAGGTGAAATAAGATATTTTATTTTTATTATTGTTAATTGATATGATAGAAAACTATTCAAGAATAGCCACAATGTATTAGGTGATTTTACATAGAGATTTTAAGTGAAATAAGTGACATCAATGTTATCAAAGATGGGAGGAAGGAATTGGGGATATTCTGTCATAAGATACCTGCAATACCAGTGAAGGGTTATGATGTTATTTGAAAGTGAATTTTGATTAGTTGTAAATAAATACTGCAAATCTTATAGCAGCCAGGAAAATATTTTTAAAAAGAAGCGTAATTGATATGTTAGAGGACAGAGAAAATGGAATCATATAAAATGCTCAGTTAAAACCAGAGAGGCAGAAAAAGAGAAAGATTAAAGCAAAGGAATGAAAGAAGAACAACAAATAGAAAATAGTTATATATATGGTGGTAGATTTTAATCCAAAATATCAATCATTACTTTTAAAGTGAATGGTCTAAATACACCTGCTAAAAGACAGGGAATGTTAAAGTGGATAAGAAAAAAAGGCCCAACTATATATTGTCTATAAGAAGCCATTTTAAGTATAAAGACACAGATAGTTAAAGAGGGAGGGGCTATAGAAAGTTCTACCATGCTAACATCAATCAAAAGAAAACTGGGGTAACTATGTTTCAGGCAAAGAAGACTTCAGAACAAGGAAAATTATCAGGGTTAAAGAGAGGTAGTACATAATGAAAACAGGGTCCTTAATATGCATGTTCCTAACAACACAGCCTCAAAATACACGAAGTAAAATACTGAGAGAACTGATCATTACTCTGGGGTGCCTGGTTGGCTGTTGGCTAAACGTCTGATTCTTAATTTTGGCTTAGGTTGTGATCTCAGGATGGTGAGATCAAGCTCCACATCGTGCTCCCCGCTCGGTGGGGAGTCGGCTGGAGGTTCTCTGTCTCCCTCTCCTTCTGCCTCTCTCACCACTTACACACACTTTGTCTCTAAAATCAATCAATCAATCTTAAAAAAAAGAACTGATCATTACTCATCCCGTGGACAATAACAGGGCAATAAAGGAATTTTTCATACAATTCTATGACACACGTTTGGTAACTTAGATAAAATGGACCAATTGCATAGAACCACCAAAATTCAAACAAGAAGAAATAGATAATCTGAATAGAGTGATATCTATAATGATTTTGAATAACTATTTAATAAAATTCCAAAACCAGAAGCACCAGTTCTAGATGGTCTCACTGATGAATTTTACTAAACATTTAAGGAAGAAATGACACCAATTCTTTCCAACCTCTTACAGAAAATAGAAGCAGAGAGAAAACTTTCTAACACATCCTATGAAGCTAGCCTTACTCTAACCTCCCCCTACACCAAACCAGATAAAGACATTAGAAAAAAAGGGAAACAACAGACTCACATCTCTTCTGAAAATACATGCAAAAGTCCTTAACAGGATATTAGCAAATTGAATTCAACAGTGAATAGGAAATTATACATCACGACTACTGCAAATATGCATGGCTAAAATCCAATGATACCAGAAGCTGGTGAAGATACAGAATGACAGGAACTCTCATTCATTGCTGGTGGGAATACAGAATGGTGCAGTCACTTTGGAAGATAGCTGGGCAGTTTCTAAGCATGGTCTTACCAGCAAACTACTTGGTATTTACCCAAATGAGTTGAAAACATATCCATTAACACATACAAAAAACCCTGCGCGTAAATGTTTATAGCAGTCTTATTCATAGTTGCCCAAACTGGAAGCAATCAAAATGTTCATCAGTAGAAAATGGATAATCAAACTTTGGTACATCCATACAATGGAATATTATTCAGTGACCAAAGGAAATGAACTACCAAACCACAAAAAGATATGGAAGACTCTTAAGTGCATATTGCTAAGTGAAATAAGCCATTCTGAAAAAATACACACACACCCGCATATATATATATATATATATATATACATATATATATATATATATATAAAATAAGATTTATTTGTTTATTTTAGAGAGAGAGCACACAGTTGAGCAGGGGGGAGTGGCAGAGGGAGAGGGAGGGAGAAACTCAGGCAGACTCTGCGCTGAGCATGGAGCCTGACTTGGGGCTGCATCTTAGGACTCTTAACTGTCTCTGCCACCCACATGCCCCCAAAATACATATTTTATTATTCCAGTATATGTGTCTCTGTCATCCTGAAAAACTGTAGAGACATAAAAAATTGTAGAGATAATGAAAAAGATCAGCGGTTACAGGGCTTGGGGGAATGAGAGGAAGGATGAGAATGTGAAGCACAAGGCAGTGAAACTCCCCTGATACTATAATGGCAGACGTATGAAATTGTACAACCTTATTGTAAACTATGGATTTTTATTTAATAATAATATACTAGTATTGTGTCATTAACTTTGACAAATGTGCCATGCTAATCCAAGTTGTTAATGAAAGAGGAAACTATGGGGGAGGGTATGGGAGCTTTGTGTTATCTGCTTGATTTTTCCACAAACGTAAAACTGCTCTAAAATTAAAGTCTCTCAACTATAGAAAACAAAAATATTAAAAGTATCAATACAAGTTTAATTTCCGTTTGCCTATAACATACTCCGGAATCCATTTCATTGAAACAGATTTCAATTTTGAAGTAATCAGATTGTCCAAAAGAGGGTGCCAAAGACTTGCAAAGATGCCTTCTTTGGTTATGCAAGAGCCAGTTAAATAATAACATAGAATTAATAGAATAAAAAACCAGAACTGTAACATAAGTCAACAGGCATCACACTTGCTGTATCTTGCCTATGACTTCTGTCTTCCTTCCTTAGGGCTCAGATCCATTACCTTTGTTCTTTGGTGCTGCTTCTTTGTTGTCTGTGAAGGTGTAATGCACTCCGATGGTGCACAGCTGTGACCTGGACTGCAATGAGACCTGAAGGAAGTTGGGTTGGCACAATTGCATTTGGACCCTATTTTAAGCAACTATAGACATAGATTTGTATAAATTGAATTGCAATGGGAATTTTGCAAATTTCTAAGTTTTTTTCCAGTTTACAATATTTGTAGTGATATAGATTTGCAAATTCTTTTCACTTTTTGACAATAGCCTGTAAAACTCCAATCTTGAATTTCTCTGTTTCTAGCACCTTCAGTCAAGGAACCTATAATCTGTGACTAAGTATACAAGCACCAACACAATTCATTCCTCGGGGCATCTTTTGATGAAGAATTTTGTAGCAGATAGAATCTCCTTGTTAGGGCAATAATATTACTGGGTAAACCCAGTTTCTTTTGTGTTATATTGCCTTTTTAGATTTTCAAAACATCTTTACTTTCTGTTGGTTGCAAAAGTGTTAAAAAGTGGTGTAAAAATATACACCTGTAAAATAATAAAATTAACAAAGTTTGAAATGAAAACTTACTAATAGCTGAAGAGATAAAGGTATCCAGAATTTGTTATGCAAAGTTCTAAATATTTCTATATATGTTTAGAACATGAAGAGCCTCCACTAACCATGTTCTCTGGTAGAATACTTTCCATGCCCAATGATGAATACTTTTCCTATATCACATCATTCCTTCTTCATAATGGATGCCTATGATTCCATTTTATATATATTATACTTTAGTCAGTACTCTATGCAATTTAGTTCTTTCTTTTTGTTTTGTGCTATTAAGAGTATTGATTTAATAAAAAAACCCTTATAGATACACATTTCTATATTTGTTATCTGTTCAATTAATTCCCAGAATTGAAATTCCAAGTCAAAATGTAAATAGATTTACATTTTGATACATAATACCATCCACTGCCTGATAAGTTTTACAAAAATAAAAACGCACTCACTTGAGTATTCCTCTGGGGTTTTCTTAAAGCAGAGAACAACTATATCTAAGAATGAATCATTTTATTTATTTATATACTTAAGTTTTTATTATTGAAGTATAGTTGACATGCAATGTTATATTAGTTTCAGGTCTACAACATAGTGGTTCAATAATTGATTATATTATACAATGCTCACCACAATAAATGTAGTTACCATCTGTCACCCTACAATGTTATTACAGTATTATTGACGATATGCCCTATATTTCATCTCTGTGAGTTTTTTATTTTGTAACTGGAAGTCTGTACTTCTTAATCCCCTTCACCTATTTCTCCTCCCCCTCCTCCCATCACCCCTGGCAACCACCAGTTTATTCTCTGTATTTGTGAGTCTGTTTTTTTTATTTTGTTTTGTTTTATTTTTGGTTCATTTATTTTGTTTTTTAGATAACACATAGAAGTGAAATCATATGGTATTTGTTTTTCTCTTGTCTGGTTTATTTCACTTAGCATAATACCCTCTAGGTCCATCTGTGTTGTCACAAATGTAAAGATCTTAGAATGAATCATTTTAGTTCGTGCTGTGCAGGATGGACATATCCCAGGGCCAGACATCATTAGGAATAGCATTTACCTCTTTTGCTATATGCTATAAAACAATTCCCCCAGTATTGCTGATCTTTTGCATTTGAGGTCTTTCTTTTTCTTTTTTCTTTTTTTAGGTATTTCTGTTTTAAATGGAGATGTCCTTTGACTGACATCTGGGCATACTTCTTGCAAATCTCAGAGCCAGCTACATGTTGAGGTTCAGCTCTGTTCTAGTGATGTGGTGATTTGAGTTATCTTGAGCTGTCTTTGGTGCCCTGTTAGCGGCCATGCTTTAATTTCAGGAAGGCTTTCTTCTCTGTAGGAAGGAAGCCTGGAGTGATGGAATTATCCTATTGGAATACATTTCCTCTTCATTCTGTTTTCAAAATGTTTCTTTCCAGAAGAAAAAAATTAGCATCCTTATGATGAGGGGAGGAGGTTTGGATAAAAGGACTATTCATTTGTTTATATTCCTTCTCAGAAGATGTGGCTAAAGTAGGTTTTGTAGTTATTTTCATAATAATTTTAGTGAGAAGGATTTATAGTACATATTTTATTTTGCCGAGTGAGAATATTATAGCATACACACACTGCCTCCCCAAACTTTCCCCAAAACAACTAATACTATCAACTTAATAACAGTATTAATTTAATACCAAAATGTAAGACTATTATTATCAACTCCATCATTTATTAGCTGTAAGAGCTTGGTCAGGTTAATATATCTTTTTATCTATGAAATAAGGTAACTGTGAATATCAAGTGAGATAAATATATACAATATACATATATTTATTATATATTATATAAACTATACATAATGTATATCATATGCTATATAAATTATGTAAACACATTTTTACTACATATATACATATGTATATATATGTGTGTGTGTGTGTATATATATATATATATATATATATATATATATCATGGCCTATGGTAAATACTCAATATGTGTTAGCATATTTAAGTTTTTGTCATTATTAGTTGTCCCATAGTAATATTTTTGAATACATTCATTTTTAAGGAAAGCCCACTGCTTATATTTATTTTTCTTAGTTCGGATTCTCCCCAAAGCAGACCCTGAGATGTGAAGTAGGGAAGCAAAGGGGACATTGGTAGGAAACTGGTAGGAAGGGAAGGATCAAAGGGAACCAAATGAAGGGGGAACCCCTAGGCCAGTTGCCATCATGGGCCTACTGGAGCATGATCCCACAAGGAATCTCTGGGAAAAGTGCAAAACACATGCGTCAGAATTTACTAGTAAATGGGCTGTGAAGCTAAGCAAAACAACTCCTGATAGTCATTTGTTGAGGACCGTTCCTGGGACTGCTCCTTCCTCAGCACTTCCTACCTGCCAGGCAAGTGTGCAGGCAGTGGCCCTCAGGGGTCATACTGTAGATACAGGCTGTGGGAAGTCGCCTGGGGCATCTTGAAAGGTAGGGCACCGACGCTGTCTGCTACCACCATGAACTGTTGAAAACCTGGCCTTCAACATGGCTTAGGAACTACTGGGGAACGCTATGAGCGTCTTATCTTACTCCCTGTTCTCACGGGTGGACAGGTGGATTAATTAGGCTGTACCAAATACTGCATTTTATATAAACCACATTCCATTCTAAATAGAATCTAGTTAGCCCATTGGAATAAAAAAACCCCATGACTCTGGACCACAAGCCATGTGTTTTATATTTTATTTATTTTCAAAATTTTTATTATGAAAATTTCACACATATATAAAGATGGAATAGTATGGTGATCAGCCACATACTCATCATCCTGGTTCAAAAATTTTGTTTCAAAAATATATCTACCCCGGGCGCCTGGGTGGCTCAGATGGTTAAGAGTCTGCCTTCCGCTCAGGTCATGATCCTGGGATTGAGTCCCACATCAGGCTCCCTGCTCCTTGGGAGCCTGCTTCTCCCTCTGCCTCTCTCTCTCTCTGTCTCTCATGAATAAATAAATAAAATAAAAAAAAATCTTTAAATAAAAAAAACAAAAAACCCCCAAAAATATATCTACCCCACTCCCACCTAGATGAATTTTAAATAAATTATATTGTTTTGTTCATGAATATTTCAGTATATATCTATAAAATATAAAAGTAATTTCATTGTTAGGCTTAAATTGTTAACAGTAGTTAATACAATCAAATACCTGGTCCTTGTGTAAATTTTTTCTTTCTTTCTTTCTTTCTTTCTTTCTTTCTTTCTTTCTTTCTTTCTTTCT
>NW_027397108.1:461708-535135 GCF_003265705.2 Callorhinus ursinus
TCTTTCTTTCTTTCTTTCTTTCTTTCCTTCTTTCTTTCTTTCTTTCTCTCTTTCTTTCTCTCTCTCTTTCTTTCTCTCTTTCTTTCTCTCTTTCTTTCTTTTCTTCAGCTGGGGCAAAATAATAAGGACCTAAATGGCTCCATATTGCACTTGGTTGATACATTTTTAGGTCTCTCTGAATCCATGGATTCCATCCTTTTCATTTTTTTTTGTTTTGTTTTAATTCATTTATTTTTGGTGCTGTACCTTCTTCTGGATCAGCGTCATGCCCTGCCCTTGGTTTTCAGTAGTTGTTGACTGGAGAAAATAAATATCTTCTCATCTCATTAGATGAGTGGCATGTCTGTTTCAGGTGCCATTTCAATAACTGGTCTAATCATGTGCTGGACACAGAGATGCCCAGGCCTGTGCTCTGAAGTGATAAGGTGAGATGCAGTGATGATTGAAAATAGAAAAGAAAAAAATGGGTGAATTTGATTACATGGCCTTGGAGAAAACAGTTGACTTCTCTCTATTATCAAAAATTATCATGGCACCTGGGTGACTCAGTCACTTAAGTGTCTAACTCTTGATTTCCGCTCAGGTCATGATCTCAGGGTTGTGAGATTGAGCCCTGCATCGGGCTCTGTGCTGGGTGTAGAGCTTGCTTGGGATTCTCTCTCTCCCTCTCCCTCTGCCCCTTCCCCCTCCCTCCCTGCTTACGTATATGCTCTCTCTCTCTCTAAAAAAAAAAATTATCAGATACCAAATGTTGATAATATTAACATTATCAGAATGTCACTAACAAAACTTCTTGACAGATCTTGGCCTTCTCCCCAGAGAGCTTACATCTCAGAGATCACAAAACAGTCTAATTTAACTATTAATAGACATTTAAAAATAATGTGCTAATTGCATAAAATGTTTTTAAATACAAAATTTAAGTGGTTATACTGTAATTAGTGGGCAGGAATGTTCATGGATCAGCTATTAACACTCTAATTTAAAATCTTAATATAAAAACTGTGTTTCAATGGTTCAAAAATATAACCAGAGCTTACAGTCATTTTTACATGCATTAATATATTTACACACAATTTTAGAACAAGTCACAAATACCACCTGTTTTGAGAATTATTAGCGATCCTGAGATGAACCATGAGAGACAATGGACTCTGAGAAACAAACTGGGGGTTCCAGAGGGGAGGGGTGTGGGGGGATGGGTTAGCCTGGTGATGGGTATTAAAGAGAGCACGTTCTGCGTGGAGCACTGGGTGTTATACGCAAACAATGAATCATGGAACACTACATCAAAAATTAATGATGTAATGTATGGTGATTAACATAACAATAAAAAAGAATTATTAGCGATCCTTTTAGATTGTTAGCGCCTGGTAACAGACACTAGCATGCTGATTGGCTATGCTATTTCTCTCTCAAATGCTTTAAAAAACTGCACACACATATATCAGTTTTAATTGTATGTAACAATCTGTTGTAGTGCACTGTTAATATATGTTTTCCTCAAACTCTAAGGGCTATCTTACACTCTCAGCCAATGTGAGCTCGCTCATATTTTTCTCTGTTTTATTTCTGTGACCATGAGTAGTGCAATGCTCTTGGCTTATGAGTGCCCTACTACTCTATATAGATGATGTGGTTTTCTAGCTGATGTTAAGAGCTGTTTACTACACAGTGACCTTCTTTCTACAATTTATTTTGTGTTCTCATGAACATTTTTTACCTATAAAGGCTGGAAAAGCTGTGTAAATGGTAGAAGTAAACTTGCCCAAGGGGAACAAAGATGTCATCATGCACATTCTGTAGAATGTAATGACCAAAACAGAAATTAGGGACTACTGGAAATCCTTATGGAGGTCATAACAGACATCACGGCAACATTGAGGGGTTAGGTCACAATTTGGACAGGCACCTGGAGAAATCTGTGGCAGGAGGCATGCTGTGATTCCAGGGAACTTGGGTCAGTCAGTCTTTGCTAATGGTCCACACCAGGAATGCCTCTCCATGGGAGGAAGTAAGTAGCATTGTGGGGCTGGGACTGGAGCTGGGCCAGGGGACAGCTTGGCACAGCCCAAGGCCCATTCTGGCCTCCATTTAATCTTTATAAAGAGGGAAACAGTGTTTACAGACTAGAATTGAGTGACAACAGCCCCCCTCCCCAATAAGAAGAGCTGAGAGAGATGATTTTACAGTATTTCCTTTCATCAAAGTAACACAGGCTTGTCTCTCGCTTCCTGACACAGAAAATTGCATTTTGTCACCCATTTGTCAGTTCTTAGAGATTTTAAGATAATTAAAGAACATTATAGCAGGTGACAGCTGTTGCTGAATGCCGGGTTGCTAGTTCTTCTGCTTGTTGGATGCCCATGAATCTCGGATGATGATAGCTTGGTGCTCCAGGTTTAATTAGCTGGTTGTTTTAAATCTGTCTGGGCTCTCAGGTGTGGGGTTAGCAGGCTTGCAGCTTGTGGAATCTGAGCTGTGCTCATCACTGACTGGAGGACTTGGGTCTGACCAACTCCTAGAAGGGCCAGGTGGTGGTGCCTTGAACTTTATCAGACAAGGACACCAAAGGAATAAGGATGCAGCTTTCTAGGTGAAGCTCCTGAGATCAAAGGCTTGTTGGTATCCTGTTGTTCTTGAACCAAAGCATGATTTTCTTTTTTCTTTTGGTGGGCAGCAAAGCAAGGTTTATTGGGCCATAGCAAAGTGATAGTACAAAGCTCCCGAGGAGGGAGGAGACCCTTGAGGGTTGCCACCGGAGGTTCTAAGTCTAAGGGTTTTTATGGGCTTGTTGGTAGGCTGTTTTAATCTCATGAACCCTCCCTGTGCCTGCCATCCAATCAGGTTTTTGTCACATCTATCATGTGGGAAAGGGTGGAGGTTTCATTTCAGGGTGGTACAAAATCCTTTTAAGGGTGGTTTCCTTTTAAGGCCCCGGGGCGGGGGGGATCCCTTGTCCCTGCCTGCCTGCCTTCCAACTATCCTTCATCATTCCCCCCACTGAAGAGGTAAACCTAACTGCCATTAGGGAAGAAGTGTGATGACTGATCATAGCTACTTCCTGCTGGTCAGGGCGTTGGATAGGGGGCAGCAGCCAGGGTTCCTCTTATCCCGATCTATCGAGGGGGTCCCCTGTTGATGTCTGGTTGGACCTCCTTGTAAGGCTCCATTCGAACCATCATTTGGAGTTTGGTGACCTTTATTCTGGAAGATAAAAAGCAGGTTAGGGCATTCAGGAGGAAAGGCCCAAAGCACAGTGCAAGACCCAGTATAGCGAGGGGTCTCGCAAGAGATAGAGGCTGTTTTAGTGAACTCCCCACATATTTTGAGGAGAGGGCGGGTGAAAGGAGTACAATAAGGGTTATGATTTTGATGGGATATGGGGAAAGTAATATTTAAGAAGACTTACCTGTATCTTGTCACTTCAAGACTAGTTTGAGGTCCTCTCTGGGTTCACAGAGGGATTTCAGTTCCTTGTTGTTGGGCCCTGTTGGGGACCAGGGTTTGACTCTGGAATGGTGGATCCAGGCAAAACATGCTTTTGATTTTGAAATTTCTTTTCTGATTAAATCTCTTTCAAAGCCATCTCTTCTATTATACAGCATGGCAGTTGTATCCCACTTGGTTTTATTTCTAAGTTAGTTTACTGAAAATTCCCTGACATGCAGGAGAGACAACTAAGTGGTCTCAACTCTGGCTTTCAGTATGATAGAATATTTCCTTTCTTCTCCTGGAGGATTTGAATGCTATCACACTATATCATAGAAACTATGAACGCTGTTGGAAGCTCCATGCTTCCTTTCTTTTAAATTCCCCCCCCAAGTGAGAGTGAAGTTCTATATGTTTTAACAATTTTTTTTTTTTTTAAGATTTTATTTATTTTTTTGACACACAGACACAGCGAGAGAGGGAACACAAGCAGGGGGAGTGGGAGAGGGAGAAGCAGGTCTCCCACTGAGCAGGGAGTCCGATGCAGGGCTTGATCCCAGGACCCTGGGATCATGACCTGAGCCAAAGGCAGACGCCCAAAGACTGAGTCACCCAGGCGCCGCTTCACAATTCGTTCTTAAAAAAACATCTATTAAAAAAAAAAAAACACATGAGTTTAAGTTTGTCTCTCCAAATTATATTTGTTTTTAAACTAATCTTAAAACACTAAAGGGCTTTCAGGAATAATTAGAAAAAATCATTCTTAACTTATACACAGCGTTCATTCCCAACAATATATTCTGAATCATTAAAATGAATACAGTAGAAGTCAGTAGAAGTACATCAATTGCTATTTTAGAACCAGAGTAAAAGCCTTCTGCTTATGGAAACTCCTTAGAGTCCTTTCGACCAAACACATTCTTCGAGACCTTTTCGTACACAATGTTATGCCTGAAATTCTTTCTCCCTTTTTGTACACAGGTCAAACTCCCGCTCAGTCTTCAGGTGGTGGCACAGAGGTCATGTGTTTCTTTGAAGACTTTTCTGAATCTACCTAGCACAGTGTGGCCCTCTTCCCTCTGGTCTGCTTCCTCTGCTCTTTGCATGCACGTACTTTGAGAATCGAAACCATCTCTGCAGCTCACCATCTCTGTTAGCATGACTTTATTATTCCACTGTCTTCGACATAGCCTCAGTATTTCATGAGACTCTCTCCCAGGAAGATACAACTTGTAACTAACTTTTTCATTCCAAAGACTTACAGATAGTTCTTTCAGCTCATTAATTGAAAGCATCTGTGGACAGTGTATGCCAGATCCTGAACCCCTTACCTTCATGGTCTCACATTGCTGTGCCTGTTGATCTAAGTCATTACATCGTGATTCCTACTCAGTAGTCATCAAGCCTCCACACTGAAATACCTGCCTTAAGCAAAATCTCAATAAACATCCTGACTTTGTCCTTCCCTCTCTAGGACATTACTAAGACTCTGTTGATCTAGTGTTCTCCGTTACCATGGTAAGCAATTAACTGTGCTTTGTTTTGTCAATAGATGCTTTGGGGATAGTTTGGGGAACAGGCATTTGACAACATCCTTGCCCAAGTTACTATGTCGTGTACTTGATTGTGGCTCTCTCTTTTCAGTTTACCATGAACTCTCTACCTGCCAGCATATCCTGAAGTCTTATGTTTAACACAGAGCATGAGAAAGAAATAAGGATCTTTTTGGCAAAATGGACTTAGCGGAATGGAGAGGAAGTTGATGACTTGACCACCAAAAACATCTTTCTTGACTAGACTCAAAATTTATTGGTGCTTTTCTAAGTCCTCCCCAGCCTGAATTTTCATGATCTCCGTGTTCTGGCCTCAGTCTCTCCATCTAACTGTATTTCCTGCACATTCTTCACTCCAAAGAGCCATTCTCCTTGTTGGTCCATTCTCTTATGCACCTGTGGGTACTCATGTATTCTGTTCCTTGTGCTAGGAATACTTTCCCCCTTACCTGATGCTAAACCTTGACCAAAATTTAAGGCTGAATAGTTCCAAATTCTCTATGTGCTCTTTTCCAGCTTCTTCATTAAATTCTATTCTCTCTTTTAATTTTTATAGTACTCACTATTTTTTGCACTATTCTTCCATGACTGGTATTTATTCAAGTTACTTTAGATACCTTGAATTCAGGCACAAGATCCATTCACTTATTTATTTAACTAAAATTTTAGAAACCCACCTTAGTAATGTACTATGATAGGTCCTAGGGGTTGCAGCAATGATTAAGATAATAAGCTTATGCAGTGTTGGGGATCTTCAAGTTCCTTAACACAAGGCCAACTAAAATATCAATGTATGGCTAATCCTTTTAGTTAGTTGGTATCTCTCCAGGCTTTCTTCATATTAGTCAAAGCATTCATAGATCTATAGAGAGAGTGGATCATATTTTGTACCAGTTTTGTTGCAGATTTTATCAATCTTGCTAAAAAGAAACTTACTATAGAGAAACCTGACATCAGTTCTGAGCTATTACTATAATTGCTGACAAATTTTGGTGATTTGGAGTAAGAAACAGTGACAAAAAGATGAAATTAAATTAACCTGAATTATATAAGCTGTTGTAGGACTTTGAATGTTGGCTGGTGAGGGGGAGCAGAGAGAACCGAGAAAGGGCAGGAGGTAACTAATTGGTAGGACAAATTAAAGGCTGAGTTGCCTTCAATGAAGTGGCTAAGTCTCCAAAACATTATCCATGGGGGGAGTGCCAAAGAGAACAGTATTGTATCGAGCTATGACATTCCACAGGGCTGCTTTATTGGGATCTCTAGGTGGTGGACATACTTGTAGTAAGTGGATGGTACAAACAGATTTCCTGATGGTGTGTCTTCTTTGAAACAGTGTCTGATGTTACAGGCTCAAATTCTCATCCCTAGGAGAAGGGAGCAGGCAAGGGGGAGCTAGCTGGTGTGTTGTTGAAAATCTAGCTACATGAGGTCAAGAGGGAGGAGGACTCCAGACCCTTCAGGGAAGGCAGATTATCAATCAGGAAAAGAAGGTAGAGCTGTATTCTTTAGAAGAAATTAATTTGGAGGGATGGAGGGAATTCTCAGTAAACATGCCATTTCTGAGGCTTTCTTGTATTGGGGAAGCAGAACTATTGGTGACCTCACAGGCATGGAGCTGTCATGTTTATTTCCACATATACAGCCAGGTTTGGCAGGATTGGCTGCATCTCTAAGTAGGGCAGAGGTAGAGCTGTATGTCAAAAGTTGTGCATACCCAGAGCAGTGTGGAAGGAAGGAGATGGACCTGGGGCCAGATGGCACAGACATTTGGAACAACCGTAGTGCCTTTCTAATTTTTTCTCCTTTGACACTACTAGAATAGCTTATATTATTTTGTCTTTTTCTCACTTGGGAGGTAGAGAAATTAATTAGCTGTGAAATGACTCAAGGCCGAAACAAAGATCAAATGTGAAGAAAAAGCAAGATGAATAAATACAAATGAATTGGATAGCTAGTTCCTGAATATTCAAGGCAAAAAAAAATCACAGGAATTATTTTTGAAAATGAAGTGCCATGCTGATGAAAGATCAGGTGGTTTCACGAGAATCTGGATTAGTCTTCATGTGTGTCGTCCCGCATCTCCCCTGCAACTTACAAATAGAGTATTTAATTTAGGGAAAAATAATACATAGTGAAGATGAATATACAATCATTGAAGCAGAAATTATTGGAGGAAAACAGTGCAAATTGAAGTATTCAGAAGAAAATGAGTATTACAATTTGCCCATCATTGTATGTGAACCTATTAAAACATAATTTGCAACTTTCATCTACTAGAATTTTATTCCTTCTCACAAACAGGTATTGGCATCCATTCAGACACATTAACTATGTTCCAAGTAGTGCTAATTTATTTTTTTCATATCCCCAATTACCATAGGATATTCATTTTGATTTAAAAACCCAGAGCACGGCTTAATTTTAACAAATAATTTAATTTAAAAGAATTATTTATTGAATTTTACTAAATTGCCTTTTTTTTCCCCTTGTATACTGCTATCTGAAGTTGAATCATTAAACTTTGCTTGTTTTTTCTAGTTTTTTTCCCCTTTAGGACTTTTTCACTTTTTTATCTGAAAGAAGCAATCTTTCATTCATTTTCTTATTAAACATTATTTTACTTGTAACAGCAGAACGTAGGCATCCCAGAAGCAGATTTATTCGGAGGACAGATACTAATCAGTTACTGAGAAATTAAACTGATGAATCAGTTCTTAATACTGATAAACTCTGTGCTTTAGCACATGTTGGCCATGCCTATAATTTTCTTCTTGAGGTCACTTATGTTGTCAATACCTGCACTATCCGTTTTCCCTTAGCAGAGACAGACCCTGATGAGGTAAAAGATAAGGCATTCCTGGAGGGACTGTGCTCTAGGTACGAAGAGATGGGCCATTGAAAGCCCTTCCTTCTGTTTTTGGCAGATGGCTGTGAGATCTCAAAAATAGTAAGAGCTCTTTGTGACTTGATTTCTCCAATCTTGAAAGGGGTACAACATGTATCAAAATCCATCAGGCACCAGTAGAAGATAATATGCATGAGTTAATTGTTCCTAGTTTTGATGAAGATGTTCTTTAAAAAAATTTTTTTTTTAAATCCCAGTATAGTTAACATATAGTACGTTATTAGTTTCAGGTTTACAATACAGTGATTCAGCAATTCCATACAACATCTGGTGCTCATCACAAGTGTACCCCTGAATCCCCATCACCTGTTTCACCCAACCCACCCCTGCCACCCTGCCACCTCCCTTCTGGTAACCATCAGTTTCTTCTCTATAGTTAAGAGTCTGTTTCTTCATTTACTTCTCTCTGTTTTTCCCCCTTTGCTTGTTTGTTTTGTTTCTTAAATTCCACATATGAGTAAAATCATATGGTATTTGTCTTACTCTGACTTATTTCGCTTAGCATTGTATTTTCTAGCTCCATCCATGTCATTGCAAATGACAAGATTTCATTCTTTTTTTTTTAATGTCTGAGTAATAGTCCATTGTGTGTGTGTATGTATATATAAATATATACCACATAAATATATTACCACCTCTTTATCCATTCATCAATTGATGGACCCTTGGGCTACTTCCTTAGTCTGGCTATTGTAAATAATGCTGCAATAAACATCAGGGTGTATGTATCCCTTTGAATTAGTGTTTTTGTATTTTTTTCGTAAATACCTAGTAGAGTGATTACTGGATCATTTCCCTTGCCTCGGGAGAGGGGGAGAGAGTGAGGGAGAAAGAGAGAGAGCACGAGAGCAGGGTGGGGAGGGGCAGAGGGAGAGGGAGAGAATCCCAAGCAGTTCGATCTCACGACCCCGAGATCATGAGCTGAGCTGAAACCAAGAGTCCCACGTTCAACCGACTGAGCCACCCAGGTGCCCCAGTTCTATTTTTAACTTTTAAAGAATTTCCGTACTGTTTCCACAGTGACTGCACCAGTTTGCATTCCCACCAGCAGTGCCCAAGGGTTTCTTTTTTCCCTATGTCCTCACCAACACCTGTTGTTTCTTGTGTTGTTGATTTTAGCCATTCTGACAGGTGTGAGGTGATATCTCACTGTAGTTTTGATTTGCATTTCCATGATGATGAGTGATGTTGAGCATCTTTTCATGTGTCTGTTGGTATTCTGGATGTCTTCTTTGAAGAAATATCTGTTCAGGTCTTCTGCTCATTTTTTAATTGGATTATTTGTTTTTGGGGTGTTGAGTTTTATAAGTTTTTTTATGTATTTTTGGATACTAGTCCTTTATCAGATATGTCATTTGCAAATATCTTCTCCCATTCTGTAAGTTGCCTTTTAGTTTTGTTGATTGTTTCCTTTGATGTGCAGAAGATTTTTATTTTGATGTAGTCCCAATAGTTTATTTTTGCTTTTGTTTCCCTTGCCTTTGGAGACATATCCAGAAAAAAGTTGCTAGAGCTGATGTCAAAGAGGTTATTGCCTGTGTTCTCTTCTAGGGTTTTTATGGTTTCAGGTCTCACATTGAGGTCTTTAATCCATTTTGAATTTGTTTTTGTGTGTGATGTAAGAAAGTCGTCCATTTTCATTCTTTTGCATGTTGCTGTCAAGTTTTTCCAACACCATTTGTTGGAAAAGACAACAAGAGACTGTCTTTTTTTTTTTTTAAGATTTTATTTATTTATCAGAGAGAGAGAGACAGAGGCAGGCAGAGGGAGAAGCGGGCTCCTTGCTCAGCAAGGAGCCCGATGTGGGACTCGATCCCAGGACCCTGGGATCATGACCTGAGCCGAAGGCAGACGCCTAACCGACTGAGCCACCCAGGCGTCCCAAGAGACTGTCTTTTTTCCATTGGATATTCTTTCCTGCTTTGTCAAATATTGATTGACCATACTGTTGTGGTTTCATTTCTGGGCTTTCTATTCTGTGCTGTTGATCTATGTGTCTATTTGTGTGCTAGTACCATACTGTTTTGATCACTACAGCTCTGTAATATAACTTGAAGTCTGGAATTGTCATGCCTCCAGCTTTGCTTTTTTTTTTTTTTTTTTTTTCAGGATTGTTTTGGTTATTTCGAATCTTTCATAGTTCCGTGCAAACTTTGGAATTTTTTGTTGTTCTAGTTCTGTGAAAAATGCCGTTGGTATTTTGATAGGGGTTGTGTTAAATGTGTAGATTGCTTTGGGTAGTTAGACATTTTAACCATATTTGTCCTTCCAATCCACGAGCATGGAATGTCTTTCCATTTCTTTGTGTCATCTTCAATTTCTTCTTATCACTGTTTTATAGTCTTCAGCATATAGGCCTTTCACCATTTGGTTAGGTTTATTCCTAGGTATCTTATTATTTTTGGCACAATTATAAATGGGATTGTTTTCTTGATTTCTCTTTCTACTGCTTCGTTATTGATGTATAAAAATGCAACAGATTTCTGTACATTGATCTTGTATCCTGTGACTCTACTGAATTTGTTTATCAGTTCCAGCAGTTTTTTGGTGGAGTCTTTAGGGTTTTCTATATATCGTATCATGTCATCTGCAAATAGTGAAATTTTACTTCTTCTTTAGCAATTTGGATGGCTTTTCTTTCTTTCTGTTGTCTGACTGCTGTGGCTAGGACTTCTTCCAGGACTGTGTTGAATGAACGTGGTGAGAGTGGACATCCTTGTCTTGTTCCTGACCTTAGGGGAAAAGCTCTCAGTTTTCCCCCATTGAGTATGACATTTGCTGTGGGTTTTTCATAGATGGCCTTTATTATGTTGAGGTCTGTTCCCTCTAAACCAACTTTGTTGAGGGCTTTTATCATGAATGGATGTTGTACTTTGTCAAATGCTTTTCCTGAATCTATTGAGATGATCATATGGTTTTTATCCTTTCTCTTACTGATGTGATGTATCATGTTGATTGATTTTTGAATATTGAGCCATTCTTGCATCCCTGGAATAAATCCCACTTGATCATGGTGAATGAATTTTTAATGTATTATTGAATTCTATTTGCTAGTATTTTGTTGAGGACTTTTGCATCGATGTTCATTAGGGATATTGGCCTGTAGTTTTTTTTTGTGTTTTTTTTTTTGGGTGTGCTGTCTTTATTTGGTTTTGGTATAAGGGTGATTGATACTTGTTTCATAGAATGAATTACAAAATTTTTCTTCTTCTATTTTGGAAAAGCTTGAGTGGAACAGGTATTAACTCTTCTTTAAATGTTTGGTAGAATTTGCCTGTGAAGCCACCTGTCCTGGATTTTTTTGTTGGGAGTGTTTTGATTACTGATTCAAATCTCCTTGCTGGTAATCAGTCTGTTCAATTTTCTTTTCCTTCATGCTTCAGTTTTGGTAGTTTACAGGTTTCTAGGAATTTATCCATTTTTTCTGGGTTGCCTGATTTGTTGGCATATAGTTTTTATAATCTCCTATAATTGTTTGTATTTCTATGGTGTTTGTTGCTATTTTTCCTCTCTCATTTGTGATTTTGTTTGAGTCCTCTCTCTCTCTTTCTTTTTTTTTTTTTTGATGAGTCTGGCTAGAGGTTTATCAGTTTTTTTTTTTAATCTTTTCAAAGAATCAGCTCCTGGTTTCATCGATCTGTTCTATTGTTTTTTAGTTTCTGTATCATTGATTTCTGCTGTAATCTTTATTATTTCCTTCCTTCTGCTGGTTTTGGGTTTTGTTTGTTGCTCCTTTCAAGCTCCTTTGGGTATAAGGTTAGGTTGTTTATTTGAGACTTTTCTTGTTTCTTGCGGTAGGCGTGTATTGCTATAAACTTCCCTCTTGGAACTACTTTTGCTGCATCCTAAAGATTTTGGATTGTGTATTTTCATTTTCATTTGTTTCCATGTAGTTTTTGATTTCTCTATTTCCTGGTTGACCTATTCATCGTTTAGTAGCATGTTGTTTAACCTCCATGTATTTGTGTTCTTTCCAGATTTTTTCTTGTGGTTGATATCTAGTTTGTGGTCAGAAAAGATGCATGGTATGACTTCAGTCTTCTTGAATTTGTTGAGTCTTGTTTGTGGGCTAATATGTGATCGATTCTGGACAGTGTTCCATGTGCACTTGAAAAGAATGTATATTCTGCTGTTTTAGGATGGAATGTTTTGAATCTATCTGTTAAATCCTCCTAGTCCAATGTGTCGTTCAAAGCCACTGTGTCCTTGTTGATTTTCTGATTGGATGATCTGTCCTTCAGTTTAAGTGAGTGGTAAAGTCCCATATTATTATTGTATTTTTATCAGTTAGTTCCTTTATGTTTGTTATTAACTGCTTTATGTATTTGGGTGTTCCCATGTTGGGTGCATATATATTTATAATTATTATATCTTCTTGTTGGATTGTCCCTGTTATTATTATATATTATTCTTCTTTGTCTCTTGTTAGTCTTTGATACTCCAGCTTTCTTTTGACATCCATTTGCATGATAGATATTTCTCCATCCCCTCACTTTCTCCCTCCCTCCCTCCCTCCCTTTCTTTCTTTCTTCCTTCCTTCATTGTAGGCTCCACACCCAGGGTGAAGCCCAACATGGGACTTGAACTCATGACCCCTGAGATCAAGACCTGAACTGATAGCAAGAGTCAGATGCTTAACCTACTGCACCACTCAGGTACCCCATCCATTCCCTCACTTTGAATCTGCAGGTGTCTTTGGGTCTAAAATAAGTCTCTCTTAGACAGCATATAGACAGGTCTTGTCTTTTTTTTTTTAAGATTTTATTTATTTATTTGACAGAGAGAGAGAGAGCGAGAGCAGAAACACAAGCAGGGGGAGTGGGAGAAGGAGAAGCAGGCTTCCCACTGAGCAGGGAGCCCGATGTGGGGCTCGATCCCAAGACCCTGGGGTCATGACCTGAGCTGTAGGCAGACACTTAACGACTGAGCCACCTAGGTGCCCCGGGTCTTGTTTTCTTTTATCTACTCTGTCATCCTGTGTCTTTTGGTTGGAGCGTTTAGTCAATTCAAAGTAATTCAAAGTAATTATTATTATTATTTTTTAAAAATTTTATTTTGTTATGTTAGTCACCATACAATACATCATTAGTTTTTGATGTGGTGGTCCACGATCCATTGTTTTTGTATAACACCCAGTGCTCCATGCAGTACGTGCCCTCCTTAACACCCATCACTGGGCTAACCAATCCCCCCTCCCCCCTCCCCTCTAAAACCCTGTTTGTTTCTCAGAGTCCATAGTCTCTCATGGTTCATCTCTCTCTCTGATTTCCCCCCCTTCATTTTTCCCTTCCTTCTCCTAATGTCCTCCATGGTATTCCTTATGTTCCACAAATAAGCGAAACCATACGATAATTGACTTTCTCTGCTTGACTTATTTCACTTAGCATAATCTCCTCTAGTCCCATCCATGTTGATGTAAAAGCTGGGTATTCATCCTTTCTGATGGCTGAGTAATATTCCATTGTATATATGGACCGCGTCTTCTTTATCCCTTCATCTGTTGAAGGGCATCTGGGCTCTTTCCACAGTTTGGCTCTTGTGGACATTGCTGCTATGAACATTGGGGTGCATATGGCCCTTCTTTTCACTACATCTGTGTCTTTGGGGTAAATACCCTGGAGTGCAATTGCTGGGTCATAGGGTAGCTCTATTTTTAAATTTTTGAGGAGCCTCCACACTGTTTTCCAAAGTGGCTGTACCAACTTGCATTCCCACCAACAGTGTAAGAGGGTTCCCCTTTCTCCACAACCTCTCCAACATTTGTTGTTTCTTTCCCTGTCCATTTTTGCCATTCTGACTGGTGTAAGGTGGTATCTCAATGTGGTTTTAATTTGAATTTCCCTGATGACTAATGATGATGAACATTTTTTTCATATGTCTGTTAGCCATTTGTATGAGATTGAAGCAGTGATCAAAAACCTCCCAAAAAACAAGAGTCCAGGGCCTGATGGATTCCCTGGGGAATTCTACCAAACATTCGATGAAGAAATGATACCTATTCTACTGAAGCTGTTTCAAAAAATAGAAACAGAAGGAAAACTTCCTAACTCATTCTATGAGGCCAGCATTACCTTAATCCCCAAATCAGGCAAAGACCCCATCAAAAAGGAGAATTTCAGACCGATATCCCTGATGAATATGGATTCCAAAATCCTCAACAAAATCCTAGCTAATAGGATCCAACAATACATTAAAAGGATCATCCACCATGACCAAGGGGGATTTATCCCTGGGGTGCAAGGGTGGTTCAACATTTGCAAATCAATCAATGTGATAGAACACATTAACAAGAGGAGGAAGAAGAACCATATGGTCCTCTGAATTGATGCAGAAAAAGCATTTGACAAAATACAACATCCTTTCCTGATTAAAACTCTTCAGGGTATAGGGATAGAGGGAACATTCCTCAAGTTCATAAAGTCCATCTATGCAAAATCCGAATATCATCCTCAGTGGGGAAAAGCTGAGACCCTTTACCTTAAGATCAGGAACACGTCAAGTATGCCCACTCTTGCCACTATTGCTCAACATAGTACTAGAAGTCCTAGCAACAGCAATCAGACAACAAAAAGAAACAAAATGTATTCAAATTGGCAAAGAAGACGTCAAACTCTTTTCACAGACGACATGATAGTTTGTGTGGAAAACCCAAAAGATTCCACCCCCAAATTACTAGAACTCATACAGCAATTCAGTAATGTGGCAGAATACAAAATCAATGCACAGAAATCAATTGCTTTCTTATATACTAACAACGCAACTGTCAAAAGAGAAATTAGAGAAACAATTCCATTTACAATAGCACCAAAAACCATAAGATACCTCAGAATAAACCTAACCAAAGAGGTAAGGATCTATACTCTAGGAACTACAGAACACTCATGAAAGAAATTGAAGAAGACACAAAAAGATGGAAAAATATTCCATGCTCATGGATCGGAAGAATAAACATTGTTACAATGTCTATGCTACCCAGAGAAATCTATACCTTCAATGCCATCCCGATCAGAATTCCAATGACATTTTTCAAAGTGCTGGAACAAACAATCCTAAAATTTGTATGGAATCAGAAAAGACCCTGAATCACCAAGGAAATGTTGAAAAAGAAAAACAAAGCTGGGGGCATCACGTTGCCTGATTTCAAGCTATATTACAAAGCTGTGATCACCAAGACAGCATGGTACTGGCACAAAAACAGACGTATAGACCAATGGAACAGAATAGAGAACCCAGATATGGACCCTCAACTCTATGGTCAACTAATCTTGGACAAAGCAGGAAAAAACATGCAATGGAAAAAATGGTGCTGGGAAAATTGGACAACCACATGCAGAAGAATGAAACTCGACCATTCTCTAACACCATACACAAAGATAAACTCAAAATGGATGAAAGACCTCAATGTGAGACAGAAATCCATCAAAATCCTAGAGGAGAACATAGGCAGTAACCTCTTTGACATTGCCCACAGCAACTTCTTTCAAGATACATCTCCAAAAGCTAGTGAATCAAAGTAATTATTGATAGATATGTATTTTTTGCCATTTTGTTACTTGTTTTGTGTTTGTTTTTGTAGTTTTTCTCTGATCCTTTCCTCACTTGCATTGTTTGCTGGTTTGTATTAGCAATATACTTGGCTTCCTTACTCTTTATTTTTGTGTATCTATTACTGTTTTTTGATTTGTAGTTACCATTTGGTTTATGTATAACATCTTCCAGATAACAATGTATATTAAGCTGGTGGTTGCTTAATTTTGAAATCATTCTTTATTCCTCTCCCTTCCATGTTTCAGATATTTGATATCATTTTTTTATTCTTTTTTTTATGTTATGTTAATCACCATACATTACATCATTAGTTTTTGATGTAGTGTTCCTTGACATTGGGGAGGATATCATTTTTTACATCCTTTTATTTTGTGCCTCTTTTGACTGATTTTTATAGATATACTTAATTTTTTTCTTTTGTGCTTCCTATTTTTCTTACTCTTACTTATGGTTTTTGTTTTCCACTCACAGAGTCCCCCTGAACATTTCTGTGGGCCTGGCATAGTGGTCATGAATGCTCTTAATTTTTGTTTGTTTGGGAAGCTCTTTATCTCTCCCACTACTCTGAATGATACAGCCTTATTGGATAGAATATTCTTGGCTGCGGATTTTTCCCTTTCAGCACTTTGAATACATCATGCAACTGCTCTCTGGCCTGCAAAGTTCCTGCTGAAAAATCAGCTGATAGCCTTACCTGGTTTCCCCTTGTATGTAACTGTTTTCTTTTCTCTTGCAACCTTTAAAATTCTTTATCATTTTTCTTTTGCAGCTTTAATTACCATGTGTCTTGGTGTGGACCTCCTTGGGTTGAATTTGTTGGGGGATCTCTGTGCCTCCTGAATCTGGGTATCTGTTTCCCTCCCCAGATTTGGGAAGTTTTCAGCTATTATTTCTTTAAATACATTTTCTGCCCCCCTTTCCCTCTCTTCTTCTTTAATTCCTATAACACAAATGTTTTTACACTTGATGGAGACACTGAGTTCTCTAAGTCTATTCTCATTATGTGGTATTTGTTTGTCTCTCACCTGTTCAGCTTGATTGCTTTCCATTCTTCTATCCTGCAGGTCCCCGATACATTCCTCTGTTTCCTGTAGCCTACTGCTTATTCCATCTGTTGTATTTTTAATTTCATCACAGCTCTTCATCCGTGATGCACTATTTTTTATCTCTTTGTTAAGTGTACGACTGATGTCCTCCACCCTTTTCTGAAGTCCAGTGGGTATCTTTATGATCATTACTTTAAATTCTGTATCAGGCATATGACTTATTTCTGTTTCACTTAGATTTCACTTAGATTTCTCTTTCACTTAGATCTCCTGATTTTTGTCCTGTTCTGTCATATGGGACATATGTCTCTGTATCCTCATTTTGTGAACCTCTCTGTGTCTGTTTCTGTGTGTTAGGAAAGTCAGCTATGTCTTCTGCCCTTGAAAGTAGTGGCTTTATGAAAAGAGGTGCTGTAGGGCCCTGTGGTGCTGTGTCCCCTGCTCCCCAGAACCTGGCACTTCAGGGGAGTCTCCTGTGTGTGTTGCTTGTGTCCTACTGTTGTGTCTGAGTCACTTTTCCTTTCAGTCCAGATGTCTGCACTGATGCTTTGTCTGCTGTTGGCTGTACTTGCTTTCTGTGGTGTTAGTGAGACCCACACTCTGAGGGGGCATGATAGCAGGAGGGCTCGGGGGCGGGGCAGCGATGTTAGCACTATTTGCGCTGAGCCGCTAGTTCTAGGTCAGATCTCCCACAGCCTGGTGGCTGCTGGCAGCTCGGCACGTGGTGGGAGTGGTAGTGGCCAGAGTTGTGTGGCATCTGTGCTCACGGCAGTTGGGCAGGGTGTGTGCATGGTGTTAACAAAATTTGCCCAGGCCAGCATGCTTGGAGTGGGCAAGTCCTCAGGAGAGCACTGCTCCCAGATTAGGTAGCCAGTGTCAGTGCAGTGCTGCATCCTGCAGGTTTACCCCAGGGAGGGGGAGGAGAAGGGTTACTGCCAGCTCCTCTGTTCCAGACAAGTCCCTCTAAAATCAGTGTAAGCCCATCTCCCTCCTGTTGTGCCAGCTGTGGCTTCTTTGTGGCCTGTCTTCAGGCTGTTGTCTCTTTAAGGGTGGGATCCAGCTATCACTGCCCTCCTAGCTCACCCCATGCTGAGTCAGTTGACTTTTAAAGCTCCAGACTCCAAGTCTCCCTGGTTCTACAAACCCATGGAATTCAGTCCCTCTGGTTTTCAAGGCCAGACGTTATGTGGATTTGTTATGCCTGTGTGGGCTCCCTGGTGCTTTCGCCTCTCTGTGACCCAGGTCCTTCCCACCTATGGGCAGCTCCCAACCACTGTTTCTGCTTCTCCTAACCTCTCCGATGTGGCGTCTTCTCTACATTTAGTAGTGGAGCTTGTTCTGCTGGTCTTTGGATGGCTCTCCGGTTTATTTACTTGGATGTGAGCGATATCTAGTTGTTAACATGGGATGAGGTGAGCTTAGGGTCCTCCTACTCTGCCATCTTGCACCCTCTCCTTGATGAAGATATTTGATTTCAAAATTTTATCCTGTTCTCAGGTAATACAGCTGCGGTCCTAGAGTGGGCTGGAATACTAAGCTTATTTTTAGAAGATAAAAAAAACCACATACCCTGTATTTACTATGACTTAAAAAAAACTGTTCAAGTGAATAATTTTCTGTGGAAATCATGGAAAAGAGGCTTATCAAAATGACTACTAAAATAATTATTACCTTTTTTGAGCTTTTATAACCATAATGCTACTATGATATAAAGTGAAAAAAATGTGGCAAAAGCAATAATCATTTATGCTTCTAGTAATCAATCTAACAAAAATTTTACTGATGGAACAAATTGGTTTAGAAAGTAGCTGGTTTAATGTCAATCTCATTATTATTGCCATTATTATAACAACAGAGCATGCACTAAATGCTAAATATGGCACACAGTGGGTGGAAGAAACATACTCTGAATGATGCAAAATGACTCTTCTAACACCTGGGTCATAATCATGGGCAGGCATAGTCTAGCTCAATGCAAGAAGTGCATCCTAGCTTTTAGCTATCAGAGGACAATGTAGGCTTTCTTTTGAGTTGGGTAATTCTCTGGTGTTTTGCAGTGTAAAAAGAGCATAGATGACAGCTAGCTTTGTTTTAGAATGGATTCAACCATTTGGAATGGAAATGGGTTAGGTGATCCGAAAAAGAAAATCTCTTCCAATGTTGATATTCTATGATTCTAGCCTTACTGGGAAAGCAGTTCATAGATTTGTCCCTGTACGTTAGGACTTTATACTTTACAGCAGACACAAGAGAGATGTACATCTGAGGTTGTTCACCCGGAGAACCTAATATGTTTTCATCAATGCCTGGGTGGTTATGCTGCTGATTTGTACAACACCAGCAAATAAAAAATCAAGATTCGTTCTATCTTGGTCTATTGCCACAGTCCATGTGTACTGTGAGCATGGCTGCTTTGTTGCTGTAAGTGTAACGTGGGGAGGGAGAGGCTTAGAAGCTCTGCCTGTGGTAGTAAGAGGCAGGAAGTTAGAGCCAGGGCATTGATGGTCGCACTAGTATAGTCATAAAACCCCTGATCACTCTCTCCTAGTTCTGATTAAACTGAATGTTGATGGGTTGATTAAGGTCCCTTCTAAACTTCCCGGACATCTGTTGCCACCAAATGTTAGTGTCTCATAAGCATTATGCAGTCATAAAAGTTGGGAAACTTAAACTCTTCTTACTTTCTATCTTTGAAGAGCAAGTAAATTGTATCTTGAAGTTTTGTGCCTCCTACCTCTAATACATCATTAAATGCTATCTTGAAAGGTGCTTTTATTCACTTGCCACCATTATTACAATACAATAGAGAGTCGTTTATCCATAGGTCAAGGTTAATACATTTAAAAACCTCCCAAAGCCAGTAACTGACAGCATGGTAGACCAATATGGCGGAAGGAGAGAGGATTTTTAAAGGAAGGTGGATGTTTTTCGAACTCTATGTCCACCACTTGCTAAACGTGGGATCTTGATGGAATTCGTCTTCCTGAGAGTCAGTGTCCTCACCTATAAAATAAGGATGCTAAAACATAGTTTATAGTGTTGTTATACCTGACATACAGGCAGTAGTAAGGAATTGGTATAGAATGTGGGATTTGTTGGAGGGATTTCACCTCAGACAACTGAGAGATCTCGTTAAAGAGTTTATGTACAGTTATGGTGTCTACGTTGGACGCTACAGCTCAGAATCAGGGGATTGGCTGTTACAAAAAAAGATGTACAGGAAGCAGGGGCGAGTAGACACAAACTGGAACTTGCAAGGATGGGCTGAAGCCCTCAAAGATGAACTGGAACCCACATGGGTCTCACACTGCTTCCAAGTCTCCCACTTCAGGGGGTGGATGACCCACAAGGCCAGTGGCACCCTTCATCACCAAGCAGAGGCGCCTCGTCCCAAGTGGGAGAGACAGAAGGAGCGCACCTGGAGCCATCAGGACGAGTTGTGGCGTGGTTGTGACCTCACTCCCAGATGAGCCAGCAGATGAGAGGCACTGCGTGGGCTGCACTAGAACATGCAAGGGTGCTGTGCCCTGCCCCAGCCTTCTGAGTGTGGAAGGAATGTGCTTGACTCCCTCCCCTTCTGATTGTCATGTCAAATGTCTCTGTGGCCCACAGGAATCTAGAACCACCCAGGAAAGGGGATTCTGGCAAACACAGTTTGTGGTCAACGAAATCGATATAGATCAAAGTCACCACAGCAGTATCAGCTGTCATTAAAAATTTCTTTCCAAGAAGTTCGCTTAGTCACCCAGCCCATTCTCAGGCTTTGTATGCTCTTAGTGCTCCCAGATCAACAGTGAAATTCTCTTCTTTTCAACATATCTCTCTATCAGCGGATCTCAGCCAAGGCGGTTTTGCTCTCAGGGGACAGTTGGGCCTGTCACGATGGGAGAGAGTGCTACTGGCATCCAGTGGGTCAGGGTCAGGGATGCTAAATGTCCTGTAATGCACGGAACAGCTCTCCCACAACAAAGAATCATTCAGCTCAAAATGTCAATAGTGCTCAAACTGAGAAACCCTGGTGAACAGTTACCTTCTCGCCCATCCCTATCGTTTCTGAGGAAGAAGTACTTCTTTCCAAAAGTCAATTCCTTCACCTTTGCTTTTTATTCACAAGGCCTCTAACCCTTCAAGAACCCCATTCAGCCTCTTCTCTCTCCATTTTACCACACAGATTTAACAGATTAAAACAATCACATTTGCTTTCCCCTTAGATCTTGCAAATTAAGCCACACTTACTACCTCTTTAATTAGCAAACTCTCTAATTGAATGAGTCATGTTGGTTACTCATTTCCTCCTTACTTCTAGCCGTCTGGCGTCTCTCAGCACAAGATTTCTCTTTTAACTTAGTAATGAGCTTAATCTGGCCAAATTTGTGGATTTTTTTTAAAGCAAATCATTTTACTTTCCAGGCAATTTCATTTCACTTCCTGTATATACTGTATTTAAATTCTCTCTTATCTCCTCCCCACCCCGCAATCATCATGTTAATCTTCCATCCCCATTGTTATAACAAAACTTTTCTAGACACTGTCTCCAAGGACTTGCAGATTTGGACACTTTTGATCGCTCCTTCATTGAAACAGTCTCTTCACTTGGCTTAACAGAACTCCACAATCTCCTGGTTTTTCTCCTACCACATTTCTTTTCAGTCTCCTCTGCTCAGTCCTTTCTCTTCTTCTAGACCTTTTAATTTTGAGGGCTCTCATGACTCCATTTTTGAGCCTTTCCTATTTTGAATTTATAGTCTGGTCCTGATAATTTCCTCCAGTCATATCCATTAGATGGCATCTCTATACTGATAATCCCAAATTTATAGCTGTTGTCTGGACCTAGAAGCTGATCTCTGGACTCCCATATTCAATTCAATTATCTCTCCAAAATCTCTACTTGTTTTTTTTTTTTTTAAATCGAAATATCAATCTGTTACGATAAAAACTGACCTCCTGATATTTTCCTATAAATTTATCTCAGGAAATGTCAACTCCATCCTTCCAGTTATCCAGACCCAATGTTTTGAAATAATCCCCAACCTTTCTCTCTCACAAAATATGTACATTCAATCAGAAAATATTGTCAGTTCTGTCCTCAAAATATATCCAGAATCCAGCCACTTTTCAGGACGTATGGTGCTGGACCACCACACATAATTCCTGGATCAGTGCACCCTTCTTTTCACCTACATTGCTCCAGTCCCCCAACTGATGCTCCTCTTTGCTCATGCTTAATCTCTTGAGCACTGACCAAAGGTTCTCCAGCCTTCTTTCCTGAGCACGCTTTCATAACAGTGAATCTCCTGATTTTAGCATCTTTTCCAATACGGACTGTCTGGGAATTTCCCAAATCATCAAGTCCTGGATCCTTTTTGCTTAAGGATTCTTTCCTCAATTTGTCTCTTTCCTCTAGAATTTTAGCATAAACAGCAAGAAGAAACCAAGCTGCATTTTCAGTGCTTGGCTTGGAAATCTCCTCAGCTAACTACCCAAATTCATCACTCGTAAGTTCTATTTCCCATGCAATGTTAGGTCCTAACTCAGTGAAGTGAGCTCTCTGCCACTATATTACAAGGATTGCCTTTCCATTTTCCAGAAGCACATTTCTCATTTTCTTCTGAGCCCCCTGAGCAGCATCTTTAGTGGTCATATTGCTTCCAATATTTTGTTGATGGCAATATAGCCATTTTCTGAGATGATCCAGGCTTCTTGTATTGTGCTTCTCATTTCTTTCTGAGTGGTCCCCAGCATTGTCTTTAGTGTTTGTGTTTCTACCAATAGTCCATTTAAAGCAATCTAGGCTTTTCCTCAAAATTCTTTCAGCCATTGTCCATTACCAATTCCAAAGCCTCTTCCACAGTTTTAGGTATTATTGCAGCACCCAACTTCTTGGTTGTGTATTCTTTTTTTTTTTTAAAGATTTTATTTATTTGAGAGCGAGAGAGAGAGTGAAAGAGAGAGAGCACAAGCAGGAGGAGGAGCAGAGAGAGAGGAACAAGCAGACTCCAGATGAGCATGGAGCCCAACATGGGGCTCGATCCTGTGACCCTGAGATCATGACCTGAACTGAAATCGAGTCAGTCACCCAACTGACTGAGCCACCCAGGAACACCTGTATTAGTTTTCTGTGGCTGCTCTAACAAATTACCACAAACTTACTGGCTTAAAATAATGGTAATTTTTCTTCTTGTAGTTCTGGAGGCCAGAAGTCCGTATCAGTATCACGGGGTCAAAGTCAAGGTGTTAGCAGGGCTGTGCTCACTTTGGTGGCCTAAGGGGGGAAAGTTACCTTGTCTCTTTTGGCTTTTGGTGGATACCATTATTGCTTGGCTTGTGGCCACATCACCCCAATCCTCAAATCTCTCTCTGCTCTCTCTCTATGTTGCCTTCTCTCAATGTGTAAAATCTCTTTCTGCGTCCCTTTTCCCTTGGGTAAGGCCAGTCTGTGAACATAGGTGATCTAGGATATCCCCCAACCCAGCTTCAAAAAACCCTCCTCCCATTGTTTTGCTGGAGTTGCAACAGCCCTGAGTAAAGTCTTCCTTGCCTGTTCAACTTTGGTGCAGTGGTTTTGACAATGGTTACAGACACTAACCATCACCCTTTAATCATTTCCATCAAGACTCCAGTGTGAATGTAAAAGTGTTATTACTTTAAGAGAAAATTATTAAATAAATCTTCATTTTCATCCCCCCTAAATTGTGACATTTTTACGCTTAGAAAAGCATGAGGGCTGCCTGGGTGGCTTGGTTGGTTGAGTGTCTGACTCTTGATTTCAGCTCAGGTCATGATCTCGGTGTCATGAGATTGAGCCCCTGTGATGGGCTTTGTGCTCAGTGGGAGTCTGCTTGAGATTCTCTCTCTCCCTCTCCCCTTTGCCCTTCCCCCTGTTTATGCTCTCTCTCTAAAAAGTAAATAAATAAATCTTAAAAAAAAACACAAAGAAACGAAAAGCATGATGAGAGAATATGACTCTTGGTTCCCTCTTGCTGGATATGTCCTCTTTCCTCCTCTCATTTTTATAAATTCCCTGATTAGTACTCCAGTTATGCTTCCTTTTCCTCATTTGGAGCTATTAAATAATAATTTCCAAAAAAAGATAAAATTGTGGCTCCTGTGCTGATATAAAGTGAATAGTTATTAGAGATTTTCTTTAACTGGTAAATCAGTGAGGGAATCAAGTAGACATTTAATAGATTCAAGAGAAAAATCCTGGCTTCTCCACAGCTGGGGAGGAAGGCCAACTGACTGTCTGTGGACAGGGAGGGAAGGTTTGCATTTATAGATAAGAATTATTCCTCATTGGGCGCCTGGGTGGCTCAGTTGGTTAAGCAACTGTCTTCGGCTCAGGTCATGATCCTGGAGTCCCAGGATCGAGTCCCGCATCGGGCTCCCTGCTTGGCGGGGAGTCTGCTTCTCCCTCTGACCCTAACCCCTCTCATGCTCTCTCTCTATCTCATTCTGTCTCTCAAATAAATAAATAAAATCTTAAAAAAATTATTCCTCATTGCTACCAGGTATCTAGAATTTACAGAGATGTGGAAGAGCTGTCATAGAATCATAAATAGATAACTGGGAGACACGTGCTCTATAGACAATACATCATTTCCCCTTGAAGCAGTTTTTTTCCCCCACAGAGCCTTGATTCAATTTTTCCTATTGGCACAGCATTGCAGGCTGAAAGTGCTAGAGAAGTAGGGAAATTTCTCGAGGTTTGGATAACTGTTTTATTCATAATAAGAAAGGGATACGAGGTTAGAGTATTTTCAAGAGAAGCAATCAGCGAGCCTGAGAAAGGATTTAGGGAAAGGACGGTTAAATTGAAGGAGAATAAAGTTCAGAATCTCAATATGGAAGGAGCTTTAGCTTTTGTGCTACTGACACATAAGATGGAGAAAATGTCAATTTGACCAGAGCGCACAAGATTTTTTATATTTGAAATGGAATTGGCCTGATGGATAACCCCTGAGCCCTTTGAACCTCTTGAAGTACAATTCTGCTTACAGCCACCTAGGACCAAGATAACTGAGCCAGACAGCTCAGGGATGAATCTGTAAGAGCTTGGACAGGAGGTATGTTCATCAGGGAGATTCAGTGGGCATGACATGACACTGTGGTGGCTCATCATCACCCCACCAGTCCTCCATACCAAGCATCCATCAAGCGATCTTTGCCTTCAGTTTGGTGTGCCATGTCACTTTAGCCAAGTTTTGCTAAACGTCCTCATATTTTAGGACAAAGGGAACAATATGCAAATTAACCATGGGTAATGTTCTTGGCCATCCACAATTACGGGTATTTAAAACTTTTAGATGCGAATTAAACCCTAAATTCCTTGTCAGTAGTGCCAATCTGCCTCCAAATAACATGTTACAGAGATAGAATAATTTACCATAAGTGCCTGCACCAGCAACAGTGGTTGACACATACATAGATGCTATTCAGTACGTGTGTGTGGTATTGACTGACTGGAAAAGCATCCAAGATGAGTTTCTATTTTTCTATGAAAAGAAAACCATTTGATGCTCAGTTACTAAAAAAGAAGTGGCTGACTTCAAGCAGAGTGGTGGGGTGGCATTGTGTTACTGACATGCATACTAACTATGCCTTCATTTTCCTTGGGGTTCCTGTATGTTAATGATATTTACACCTTCTCCTTATCACTAGGGAACCAGAATCCAGAAACACACTGGCAGTATAAGTGTAAATAAACATGTACATTGCATGAAAAGAAAAATCCAGCCTGGGGAAACCTTTTTGCACCTTGGAGGTGTAGGGTTACCTAGAACCTCAGGGTCTCCAAATGTGTTTGTAATTACGTGATGTATCTTGTTTGCTGAGTAATAGGCCTACTGCGCTGAACACATGGAAATAAAACATACTGACCCATTTGATTATGGGAACTCTTTTTTAAAAGGTTTTATTTATTTATTTGACACAGAGAAAGACAGCGAGAGAGGGAACACAAGCAGGGGGAGTGGGAGAGGGAGAAGGAGGCTTCCCGCGGAGCAGGGAGCCTGATGTGGGCACCCTGGGATCATGACCTGAGCCAAAGGCAGATGCTTAACGACTGAGCCACCCCGGCGCCCCAATTACAGAAACTCTTTATTAACTGCTTCCCTCATGAACCGTGAGTGTGCTCAGTGCGGAGGCTTCAGCACTGATACTCTGCATTCCTTTCAGCTCCTCATCCCCTCCTCTTCCTTCTTTTGGATGTCAGCAGTTTGAGGAAAGCTGAGTACGAGACAATGTAATATGAAATACTAGAAGAAACCCTAACGCCATGTGAAATACTGAGAGAGACTATTTTAGATATGCAAGTGATTATTTATCTGAATTTGAACCAAAGTGAATGAACACATCTTTCAGGAAAATAGGAACATATTAGGGTACATTTTGAAAAGCAGTTTGGAAGATTATGTATCAAATTGTGCTCATGGTCTTCTCTGGGTGATCTTTTGTTTTCTTTTAAATAATTTATTGTAATTTGCCTTAAAAAAACTTACTTTAAAAACCCTTTTGTTTTCGTTAAAGTGGACATTAATTATTTCCATAATGAAGAACATAAGTTACAAAAAGCCTTTTAAATCTGTGCTGCAGTATCGCTTGCCATCTTGTTTTTATGATACAGTTACATCCTGTACACATTACGAATATTTTACATATAACATAAATGACTTTTTATACTTTTTATTCCACTGAATGATTTAAAAATATTTTCGTACCCTTTTCATTTAGTATATTGATGTTTTGCAATGTAATGAAAAAAACTTCCAACGTATTATTTTAGAAGTATAGTTTAATTCTAAATAAATCATACATGCATACATGGAATATATGCATATATAAAAACAAAGAATGGGGGCACCTGGGTGGCTCAGTTGGTTAAGTGTCTGACTTGGGCTCAGGTCTAGATCTCTGGGTCCTGGGAATGAGCCCTGCATCGGACTCCCTGCTCAGTGCTTCTCTCTCTCCCTCTGCCCCTCCCCCCCATTTGTGCTCTCATGCACTCTCTCAAATAAATAAATAAAGTCTTTAAAAACAAAAAAGGTATATTTCATTGGAATATATACATGCACACACATGTATAGATGTATATAAAATCACATGTGTATGTATATGTTGGATCACTCTCTTCTATTAAGCATTCAGATTAATTTAAATATATTCTATTAGGAGGAAATATTGTATAGACAGAATGAAGAGACTTTATGTTATAGTTCTTCAATATGCAGTGTTCCTTTTCACTTTTTCAAATGTGTAATACTTTTCAGATAATTATCTGAAGTTTTCCTTTCATAAAGCAAGCATTCCCCTTTAATTTATTCTTAAGCAATCAAAAACCCTTGAAAATTTTCTGAATGAGTAATCTACTGACTTATTGTCATCTCGAAAGAAACCAGTAATATTTCTCCCACATATTCTACTACTTTCAATTTTTGTTAGTCATACTCTAGACCACTTGGAACTTATCATTTATCCATTATTTTAAAATTACATTCATCGCATTCTTTTTCTCAACTTTTTTGTTAAATTGATACAGATCTCAGGTATGTGCCTCTCTAGTTTCTGCTAGAGAGCACAAAAGGATGATGGCAAGGGGAGTTGGTCTATTTATTCCAAGACCTTTAGGAGAACATATTATGAAAGGTAGAAGATACAGCAATCAGAACTCTAGTTACTAAGCCAAATTTCATCTTGTCAGACAGAAAGCCCCTGCACACAGCGAGAAATGTATCTGATGAATCAGCAGCTGAGCTGAAATGAGACTTATATAGATCAACTATTTGAGGCAGCTCTTTATTAGCCTTCCCTGTTAAGGAATGATAAGATGGGACATCTAGCCGTCGAGAGGTCTTTAGACCACTTTAGAATCTCCATTCCCCTATTCAATAACTCATCCTAAATATAGGCTTGCTTTCTATAGAGTTGAGACAAGAAAAAAAAGAGAGTCTTGCAGCTTTGACTTCAAATAGGTGATCCAAAAATTTTTAGTAGAAAGTCTCTGGCTCCCTGAAAGTCTGTAAGGAATAACGTTTAAATTCATGAGGAGCATTTTCTACCCCATTTAGGACATTGAGTTTAATGAGTCATTAGTCTTGTTATCTTGTTTTGGAAATAAAGGAATATCTCCCGCTTTCAAGTCTTCTGTAGAAACTGCCTTCCTGTATTTCCACATCTTATGAACATCCACACTTGAGATTCAGATGGGAGTGTTACTGCCCTGGATATTCAGAGCCTCACTGCCTTTTATATTGTAACTCTAGAGGTTTCTTCTTCCTTCCTGAAGGCAGCATTCTTGTCTGCCAGACCTCGTGTTGGCAACTGACAGACACCTTTAAAGATTTACTTGACAGATTTGACAGGGAAATCAGATCAGCTCTTAGGTAGAGTGAAGGGGAGAGTCACTGTAGCAGGAGAATTATAGCCATTTTGATCAAGGGCTTGGTGTTTGACTTCAGCATGTATCTCCTTGGATCAGAAGAGGAGAAAGTGTATGATTAGAATGATGGGAGAGCAAAGGTCCAGAATTGTAGATAGACTTCTTCAGTTATTAGTAAACTCAGTTTTTTAATGACAATGAGAATGAGGTAAGTATAAAGAAGTCAATCCCCAGAGAAGAAACACATCTTTTTCCAAGATCACCTCTGTGTCCAGCTGAGCCACTGTTAACTCTGTGGTGTCCAAGATTGGGAAGCGAGACTCTTCTCTTAGAGCTACTAATATTGATAGTGTATCTAAAACTTTAATGTAATTGTGGGTTATAGGACCTGGGGAGAACAGACAGCCTTCCATATCAGGGAGAGGGTTTTGCGCTATCCCCAGCGTATGGATACACTGCCAAACTTAATTGAGGAACTTTGAAGTGTAGAAGAAGAATGTCTAAGCAAACCTGAGATCAGACATAGGATAGAAAAACTGCCTTTGTCTGCCAATGAAATTAGGCGAGGTTATGTTAAATCCTTGCCAAAAATATGTTCTTGTGGGTGAAGCCAGAGAAAAAGCCTATTCACAAAAAGGCCATGGCTGTTCAGTACTATTTAGCTCTGCTTGTCTAGTGGAATGTTTATTTCTTATTTATTTATTTACTTATTTATTTGACAGAGAGAGAGAGAGAGACAACGAGAGAGGGAACACAAGCAGGGGGAGTGGGAGAGGGAGAAGCAGGTAGTAATTCAACACTTCCATGCAGTGCTGGGTGCTCATCACAAGTGCCCTGCTTAATCCCCATCACCTGTTTCACCCGTCCTCCCCACTCTTTGGTAACCATCAGTCTGTTCTCGCTCTCTCTCTCCTTCTCTCTTTTTTTCCTTTGCTTGTTTGTTTTGTTTATTAAATTCCACATGAGTGAAATCATATGGTATGTCTTTCTCTGACTGACTTACTTTGCTTAGCATTATACTTTCTGGCTCTACCCTTGTCATTGCAAATGGCAAGATTTCATTCTTTTATTTGTGGCTGAGTAATATTCCATTATATGTATATACCACATCTTCTTTATCCATTCATCAATTCATGGACACTTGGGCTGCTTCCATATCTTGGCTGTTATAAATAATGCTGCTATAAGCATTGGGTTGCATGTATCCCTTTGAAATAGTATTTTTTTATTCTTTGGGTAAATACCTAGTAGTGAGATTGCTGCATTGCGAGGTAGGTCTGTTTTTAATTTTTTGAGTAACCTCCATACTGTTTCCACAGTGGCTGTACCAGTTTGCATTTCCAGGAACAGTGCCCAAATGTTCCTTTTTCCCCATATCCTCACCAACACCTGTTGTTTCCTGTGTTGTTGATTTAGCCATTCTGACAGGTGTGAGGTGATATCTCACTGTAGTTTTGATTTGCATTTCCATGATGATGAGTGATGTTGAGCATCTTTTCATGTGTCTGTTGGTATTCTGGATGTCTTCTTTGAAGAAATATCTGTTCAGGTCTTCTGCTCATTTTTTAATTGGATTATTTGTTTTTGGGGTGTTGAGTTTTATAAGTTTTTTTATGTATTTTTGGATACTAGTCCTTTATCAGATATGTCATTTGCAAATATCTTCTCCCATTCTGTAAGTTGCCTTTTAGTTTTGTTGATTGTTTCCTTTGATGTGCAGAAGATTTTTATTTTGATGTAGTCCCAATAGTTTATTTTTGCTTTTGTTTCCCTTGCCTTTGGAGACATATCCAGAAAAAAGTTGCTAGAGCTGATGTCAAAGAGGTTATTGCCTGTGTTCTCTTCTAGGGTTTTTATGGTTTCAGGTCTCACATTGAGGTCTTTAATCCATTTTGAATTTGTTTTTGTGTGTGATGTAAGAAAGTCGTCCATTTTCATTCTTTCGCATGTTGCTGTCAAGTTTTTCCAACACCATTTGTTGGAAAAGACAACAAGAGACTGTCTTTTTTTTTTTTTTAAGATTTTATTTATTTATCAGAGAGAGAGAGACAGAGGCAGGCAGAGGGAGAAGCGGGCTCCTTGCTCAGCAAGGAGCCCGATGTGGGACTCGATCCCAGGACCCTGGGATCATGACCTGAGCCGAAGGCAGACGCCTAACCGACTGAGCCACCCAGGCGTCCCAAGAGACTGTCTTTTTTCCATTGGATATTCTTTCCTGCTTTGTCAAATATTGATTGACCATACTGTTGTGGTTTCATTTCTGGGCTTTCTATTCTGTGCTGTTGATCTATGTGTCTATTTGTGTGCTAGTACCATACTGTTTTGATCACTACAGCTCTGTAATATAACTTGAAGTCTGGAATTGTCATGCCTCCAGCTTTGCTTTTTTTTTTTTTTTTTTTTTTGGGTTTTTTTTGGTTTTTTTGAATCTTTCATAGTTCCGTGCAAACTTTGGAATTTTTTGTTGTTCTAGTTCTGTGAAAAATGCCGTTGGTATTTTGATAGGGGTTGTGTTAAATGTGTAGATTGCTTTGGGTAGTTAGACATTTTAACCATATTTGTCCTTCCAATCCACGAGCATGGAATGTCTTTCCATTTCTTTGTGTCATCTTCAATTTCTTCTTATCATTGTTTTATAGTCTTCAGCATATAGGCCTTTCACCATTTGGTTAGGTTTATTCCTAGGTATCTTATTATTTTTGGCACAATTATAAATGGGATTGTTTTCTTGATTTCTCTTTCTACTGCTTCGTTATTGATGTATAAAAATGCAACAGATTTCTGTACATTGATCTTGTATCCTGTGACTCTACTGAATTTGTTTATCAGTTCCAGCAGTTTTTTGGTGGAGTCTTTAGGGTTTTCTATATATCGTATCATGTCATCTGCAAATAGTGAAATTTTACTTCTTCTTTAGCAATTTGGATGGCTTTTCTTTCTTTCTGTTGTCTGACTGCTGTGGCTAGGACTTCTTCCAGGACTGTGTTGAATGAACGTGGTGAGAGTGGACATCCTTGTCTTGTTCCTGACCTTAGGGGAAAAGCTCTCAGTTTTCCCCCATTGAGTATGACATTTGCTGTGGGTTTTTCATAGATGGCCTTTATTATGTTGAGGTCTGTTCCCTCTAAACCAACTTTGTTGAGGGCTTTTATCATGAATGGATGTTGTACTTTGTCAAATGCTTTTCCTGAATCTATTGAGATGATCATATGGTTTTTATCCTTTCTCTTACTGATGTGATGTATCATGTTGATTGATTTTTGAATATTGAGCCATTCTTGCATCCCTGGAATAAATCCCACTTGATCATGGTGAATGAATTTTTAATGTATTATTGAATTCTATTTGCTAGTATTTTGTTGAGGATTTTTGCATCGATGTTCATCAGGGATATTGGCCTATAGTTCTCTTTTTTTGAGATGTCTTTATCTGGTTTTGGTATTGGTAATGCTGACTTAATAGAACGAATTTGGAAGTTTTCCTTCCTTTTCTATTTTTTGGAATAGTTTGAGAAGAATAGGTATTAATTCTTTAAATGTTTGGTAGAATTCACCTGTGTGATTGTCCGCGTTTTGGACTTTTGTTTGCTGGGAGTGTTTTGATTACTGATTCACTTTCTTTGCTGATTATCAGTCTGTTCCAATTTTCTTTTTCTTCCTGCTTCAGATTTGGTAGTTTATATATTTCTAGGGATTTACCATTTCTTCTAGGTTGTCTAGTTTGTTGGCATATAGTTTTTCATAATCTTCTCTTACAATTTTTTGTGTTTCTGTGGTGTTATTTCTTCTCTCTTATTTGTGATTTTATTTGAGTCCTTTCTTTTTCTTTATAAGTCTGGCTAGAGGTTTATCAATTTTACTGATTCTTTTAAAAAACCAATTCCTGGTTTCATGGATCTGTTCTATTTTTTTTTTTTTTTAGTTTCTATATCATTGATTTCTGCTCTAATCATTATTATTTCCTTCCTTTGCTGATTTTGGGTTTTGTTTGTGGCTCATCTTCTAGCTCCTTTGGGTGTGAGGTTAGGTTGTTTATTTAAGATTTTTCTTGCTTCTTGAGGTAGGCATGTATTGCTATATACTTTCCTCTTGGAACTGCTTTTGCTGCATCCTAAAGATTTTGGATCATGTATTTTCGTTTCCATGTATTTTTTGATTTCTCTGTTTCTTGGTTGACCCATTCATTGTTTGTTTAATCTCCATGTGTTTGTGCTCTTTGCAGATTTTTTCTTGTGGTTGACATCTAGTTTCATACCATTATGGTCAGAAAAGATGCATGGTATGAGTTTGATCTTTTTGAATTTGTTGAGGCTTGTTTTGTGGGCTAATATGTGATCGATTCTGGAGAATGCTTGATGTGCACTTGAAAAGAATGTGTATTCTCCTTTTTTAGGATGAAATGTTCTATAAATATCTGTTAAATCCATCTGTTCCAGTATGTCATTCAAAACCATTGTTTCCTTATTGATTTTCTGTTTAGATGATCTGTGTATTGGTGTAAGTGGGGTGTTAAAATCCCCTACTATTATTGTATTATTATCAATATACAATATATTGTATTATGTATTTTATGTTTGTTATTAACTGTTTTATGTATATGGGTGCTCCTATGTTGGGTACATAAATATTTACAATTGTTATATCTTCTTGTTGGATTGTCCCATTAATAAATGGGACAATTTATTATTATATAATGTCCTTTGTCTCTTTTTACAGTCTTTGCTTTAAAGACTATTTTGTCCGATGTAAATATTGTTACTCTGGCTTTCTTTCTTTTTTTAAAAGATTTTATTTATTTATTTGAGAGAGAGAGAGAGAGAGAGAGAGCACAAGCAGGGGGAGGGGCAGAGGGAGGAGCAGACTCCCCATTGAGGGATCTCAGGACTCCAGGATCATGATGTGAGCCAAAGGCAGACGCTTAACGACTGAGCCACCCACGCGTCCCTCAACTTTTAAGTTTAAATGGTGTTTTCAAATTTATTATTAAAGAATTGAAGTGTTACTTTTAATATGGTGTCCTCAAATGACAGTGCTACAGGGCAGAGAATAGATTTAGCATAGGGAACATGTTTATTAATCAACTGCTATTTTAAATGATCACAAAATGAATAACATTAGGCTTATCTGTAGGAGTCAAAAAGTTAACATTAAAATAATAAATGAAAAAATGAATGAAATGCTATGGAAACATGCTTGGCAAACAAATATATTTTCAGTTGGAAGATTTTTTAATGTTAGAAATTGATAAACTAGTTCTGTCCAATAGAACTTTGTATAATGGAAATATTCTATAATACAGTGGCTACTGAATACTTGAAGTGAGGATAGTAGGACTGAGGAGGGGAATTTATTATTATTTTTTTATTTTTAATTAATATACATTTAAGTTTAAGTAGATACATATGGCTGCCATATTAGAGAACACAGCTATACCCTGAAAATTAAGGCGCTAAAAGAAGGTTGTCATCATTAGATGTTTAGAGGAGTATTTACCAATTGTTACTATAAATGCCAGAGTGCATTAATAAAAATGCAAGTAAGGCTAAGTAATGACATTCTTTTTTTTCAAGACCTTCTTAACATAGAATCTGTATGGTATTTCATAATTATCAAATTTCAGACCTTCAACCAATAAACGTTTCTAACGTTGCTTGAGACACTAAACTATAAAACATGCTACACAAACATTTAAATCCTAGACAATCATAGAAATGGCATCAACACCTCTCCCAATGTCCAGTTCCATTTCTGGCTTATGTTAATGTCAGGATCTTTATCTCGTACTTTGAACCCCCAGTGTCTGACAGAGAGCCTACCACAGAGTGGGCGTAATTCGATATCTGCCAAATAGTTGAAAGTCTGTTAGTTGTATGCACATTGCCTAGTCTGTGGGTCTCGAAGGCAAGCAGCTCAGTATCTGTCCCTGGCAAACGGCACAGTAAATGGCACAGAGAGCACAGAAGTAAATGCCTGTCAACTGACAAGTAGACTTGGTACCTCTTTATTCCTCTGATTCTTTTTTTTTTTAATATTTTTAATTTACTTATTTGTCGGAGAGAGAGAGAGAGAGCGAGAGCACAAGCAGGGGGACCAGCAGGCAGAGGGAGAAGCAGGCTCCCTGCTGAGCAACGAGTCCCATGTGGGATTCGATCCCAGGACCCTGGGATCATGACCCGAGCTGAAGGCAGACGCTTAACTGCCTGAGCCCCCCACACATCCCCATTCCTCTAATTCTTATCAAGAAAAGCTAAATGGAAATTATGTGTATAATATGAACATGAATACATAAACATCATCATACACACATGTATACACGTACACACACACATGCACATAAATGCTTTCATTTTTGTGTGAGCCAGAAAAGTTCAGTGTGTCTCCCTCCCCTCTGTTGACTTCCTGGTTTAGACTTCTGCATGTTAAATGCTAAATTTATTACTAAGAGCTATGAGTCTCACACACTTGGAAGAGAAGTAGATTTTCTGGAAGGAATACATAAAGTCTAAAGAAATGCATGCATTTTAAAATGTTATGTGACTTGCAAGTTGCCTTTATTTAGAAGCAAAAACAACCTTGTCCTTCATGAAATCGGCCATGTGTGCAGCGTACTTGGTACTTGGAATACCCCTTAGTAGAAAAGGTTTTCCTTTTCCTTTCTTTTCTTACCATGTTTTTGAGGTGGTGGCATGGAACAGCAGAAGTCTCAGAAAGAGGTTGCTGGCTTTAGCTTTGGGGAGAGAGGCAAGAAGCAAGGGCAGCCAAGCATACTGCATTGGGCAAAGGGAATGTTGTACCTGGGCTCTCCTTATCTGGGGATACTGATGTTGTGTGCCAAGCAAAATCCCCTTTGGCCCTCTTGAGAATCTTGAGGAAACATTCTCCATTAGAACCTCTAAAATAATATGACAAGCTTTTTGTGCAAGGGAGGGAGGGCAGTGACTGTCGAGGTGCTGGGCAAACTTTCTTGGGGGTTGTACCTATTTCTACAGGATTGAACCTGGGTCATTTTTTTTTCACAATAAGTAACTAATTGAAGAATTTGTGGGTAGTTCTGGTTCTTCAGTGTGCTGAATGCAATCCACCATGGTTTGCATTAAGGAGAATGTCAGTGGTTGGACATTTACTAAGAATCTAAGGCACTCTCCCCTTGTGTTTTAAGTGTTCTGGTAGTTGTAGAAAGCACAGGTAGTTGTTGGATCATTTGCTCTGGGAGAAGCCAGCTGCTCTGCCGTGAGGACATTCAAGCAGCCTGCCAGAGAGACATGCATGAGGCGAGGATGCATGACTTTCTGCAAACAACCAGTACCAACTTGACTTTGGCATTAGTGGGTCACCTTGGAGTTCATTGTCCAGCCCCATTTGAGCTTTCATATTATTGTAGTCCGGGCAAACATGTCAACTGCAAGCTTGTGAGAGACCTTGAGTGAGACGTACCCATTCCAGTTGTCTGGAAGTCCTTAGCCACTGAAATTGTAGATTTTCCACTTGCCATCTTGAAGTAAGTGGTACTGGCTTTGTCTTCTTGCTATAAAAAATTTAAAAACTGGAAAAACTTATGAAACAATGGTTTTTCAGAATTTGGGCAATAGGCAGCGAAGGCCTGGGATCCAGGGAAGAGGTTAAGAAGTGATGGGAGCCCTACAGTTGCTCTGGCCACAGCCACCTGGAGGCCCTTCGTGCACCTTGGCACAAGAGAGGCTAAACCAGGCAGAGTACGACATGCCCATCGAATTGCAAAGACAGAGGTTAGAGTCTGGGGAGGGGGTAGTGGGTGAGATTTGCAGGGCAGGGTACTCCAGAAGAGGGAGTTATGCAGCAAATGGTCCCAGAGATCAGAAGAGGGGTCTTTTTGAATCTGTCGCTGAATACTAGGCTTCACATGTGTAGGGTGTGAAACTCCTGAGGCAGCACGAAGAGCAGCTGGGGAGCTAGAAGCTCAGCCGCTTCCAGAACTCACCCGTGGCTGGGAGACAAGTCCCACTGAACCTGGCTGGTTAGTCAGCAGGGACAGCTGAAAGGTCAGGCTTTAGTACTGAGGCCAAACTAATCATAATTATAATACTTATTCTAATAATCCTAAGAATAGTAATTCTAAGTAGACCCAATGAAGCTTAAAAATAAGCTGATCTGAGAGTTACTTTAATTGCCTGCCAAAACAAGTTTCAGTATTCTCTACAGAAAGACAAAACCTGATAAACTCATAATATTTAACATCTAATATAAAATTGTAAAACATGCGGGCACCTGGGTGGCTCAGTTGGTCAAGCGACTGCCTTCGGCTCAGGTCATGATCCTGGAGTCCCGGGATGGAGTCCCGCATCGGGCTCCCTGCTCGGCGGGGAGTCTGCTTCTCCCTCTGACCCTCCCCCCTCTCATGCTCTCTGTCTCTCTTAAATAAATAAATAAAATCTTGAAAAAATTGTAAGACATGCAGAAGCAAATATATATATAATGAAATAAAATAAATACATAAAATGTTACTCATAATAAAATATATATTATATATGTATATATACATATGTACATACATATATACGTATAATTATAGTTAACGAAGAAAAAAAATCAGGCAATAGAAGGTACCTAGAAATAGCAAAGGTGAGAGAATTAGCTTAAGGATTTTACAATGGTTAATTAATTAATTTATTTATTTAAAAAAATACTCTAATATTCTTTTGAATTAAAGTATACTTGACATACAGTATTATATTAGTTTTAGGCATACAACATAGTGATTCGACATTTATGTACATTAGGGAATGCTACCCCAACAAATATAGCTTCCATATGTCCTCAAAGTTATTACAATATTATTTACTCTTTATGCTGTACTTTTCATCCCTGTGACTTTATTTTATTTAAAAAAATTTTTTTTACCCTCCCTCCTCTCATGTGCTCTCTCTCTCTCTCATTCTCTCTCTCAAATAAATAAATAAAATCTTTAAAAAAAAAAAAAGGGCGCCTGGGTGGCTCAGTTGGTTAAGCGACTGCCTTCGGCTCAGGTCATGGTCCTGGAGTCCCAGGATCGAGTCCCGCGTCGGGCTCCCTGCTCAGCAGGGAGTCTGCTTCTCCCTCTGACCCTCCCTCCTCTCATGTGCTCTCTCTCTCTCTCTCATTCTCTCTCTCAAATAAATAAATAAAATCTTAAAAAAATTTTTTTTATTATTATGTTGTGTTAATGTCCATACATCACATCATTAGTTTTTTTAAAAATTTTTATTGTTATGTTAATCACCATACATTACATCATTAGTTTTTTGATGTAGTGTTCCATGATTCATTGTTTGCGTATAACACCCAGTGCTCCATGCAGAACATACCCTCTTTAATACCCATCACAAGGCTAACCCATCCCCCCACCCCCTCCCCTCTAGAATCCTCAGTCTGTTTCTCAGAGTTACAATGGTTAATTTAAATCATTATGTTTTAAAATAATCATTATGTTTAAAATAATCATTGTTATTTAAATCATTCTGTTTAAAATCTTCCCTTTAAACATAATTAGGACAGGAATGTGAGATATAAAAATAAACCATGAACTGATGGACATAAAAGTACAATATACAAAATGAAGATTTTACTGGATGGGACTAAGAGCAGCCATCGAAAAAGGAAAACTCGGTGTACCTGAAGATGTACAAAAAGGAATTTTACAGATGAAACCGAGAAAAGTAAATACATAAAAAAGGAATAGAGATCCCGTGATGTGTGGGACAATGTCAAATGGTCTATTTTGCATTCAGTTGGCGTCACAGAAAACATGGGATCAGAAAGAATTTCTGAACAAATAATGGCTAAAAAATTTCCAAAATTAGCAAACTTTCTAAACCTACAGATCTAGAAGTTTCAGTGAGCTCAACTGAGTGAGATAAATACAGGGAAAGAAAACAGATGGAGTCCCATCATAATAAAATTTCTGAAAACCATTGATTAAATAAATCTTAAAAGCAATTGGAGATAAAAGATACATTACATATTGGGCAATAAAGATAAGAATAATTTTAGATGTCTCCTCAATAACTGTGCAAATCAGAGGGCAATGGAATTCCATCTTCATAGTCCTAAAAGAAAAGGAAAAAGCCCTGTAACGTAGAATGCTGAATCCACCAAAAATATTCAAAAGTGAAGGCAAAATAAAGGCTTTTTCAGACAAATACATATATGATGTGTCACCAGCAGATCTGCACTACAAGAAATGTTAAAGGAAGCTCTTCCAGTGTAATAGAAATGATAGCAGATGGGAAATTGGACCCACACAAAGGAATGAAAGGTGCCAAAAAATGAGCAAAATCCATGCACAAAATGATTGTGATTGCTTACTAACAGTGATGTAAGCAGAAATGAAAACAACTGATTCTGCTTTTATTAGGGAAGTATTTTAACATACATTTACTTTAATTGAATAAAGCACAAAGAAAGTACTCATGAAAACAAAATAAAGGGCACCTGGGTGGCTTAGTTGGTTAATCAACTGCCTTTGGCTCAGGTCATGATCCTGGAGTCCCGGGATCAAGTCCTGCATTGGGCTCCCTGCTCAGCGAGGAGCCTGCTTCTCCCTCTAACCCTCCCCCCTCTCTTGCTCTCTCTCTCTCTCTCTCTCAAATAAATAAATCTTAAAAAAAAAAAAAAAACAACAGCAGAGTCAGCACACACTCACTGAATTCAAACAGAAGGACCAAAGTGATGGGGAGAGGGTCTCGGTAGGGAAGGCACAGTCTTTCTGCCAGTTCAGGCTGCTTAAGGTCTATTTGGAGTATTTGCTGAAAAATGGCAAAGCTGAGGAAGTTCCAGAAATAAATTGGATATTTGAGTTCTTACCAGTTCTTACAAGACTTCCACCAAATGTGACACTTTTTAGGAGAATTCAGTCCGTGGTATGAGATACTTATGTGTGCTTTGACTTTTTCTCATACTCCTTTGGCTCTCTGTCTCTTTTATTTTTTCATTTTTAAAAATTTATTATTATTTTATTTATTTATTTATCTTTTTTTATTTTTTCATTTTAAAATGTAAAAAAATTGAGGTATAATTGACAGGTAACATTGTATCCATTGAAGGTATACAATGTGTTGATTTGATACATTTATAAGTTGCAATATGAGGACGGGGGGGCTACTGTTCTCTACGACCTCTATCACATCACATAATTATCATTTCTTTTTTGTGGTGAGAATAATTCAGATTTAGTCTCTTAGCAACTTTGAAGTTTATAATACAGTATTGTTGGCCATAATCTCTATGCTATGCATTAGATCTCCAGGACTTATTTATCTCCTAGTTGCATGTCTATACCCTAAACATCTCCCCAGTTTTCCCACCCCATATCCGTCATTCTATTCTGTTTCTATGAGTTTGGCTTTTTTAGATTCCACAAGTTAGATCATACAGTATTTGCTTTCTCCGTCTGCCTTATCTAACTTAGCATGATGCCCTCAATTTCTCTCTATGTTGTTGCAAATGTCAGGAAATCTTGCCTGTGGAAACTGCGTCCACCCAGCTCCTTCTGTGATTGGTCTTCACGCTGGGTCCTGCTGTTGTTTGTAAGCATTTCCTCTGCCTCGGCTGGAAAGGGTCTGTCCATGTCGTCCAAGTGCCCTTCACAGTAATTTAATTAATTATTTTAATTAATAAGATTCGAAAGCCTTTTCAGAGTTGCTTGGCAACATGGCGCTCGCTCAGCTCTCCCCTGAGCAAGGGGGAGAGGGAGACGACAAGGACCGGAAGGAGCTAGCCCCTATCAAAAGTCCTTTCCCACCCGATCAGTACTGCTCGTCGAGATCAACTTGTTTTTGAGGAAAGATGAATATGAATTAGGAATCCTGGCTTAAGTATGCTTCTAGGAAGAGAAAATCCATTTTGATGGGAAGCCAGTACTTGTAACTACTAAACTGAAATATTTGGTGATAGTTTTATGTGTGATATTTTCCCTGGTGATTTCTAAAGACCACAACAGGTATTTAATAAGTTTCAATCATCTGGCCACTTTCCCACAAGCTCTGTGGAGAATACGAAACAGGTGCGTCTGCTGGGCACCGCTCTTGTTCTGGGATGAGCTTCAGAATGAGACTCTGTTATTGGAAACAGAGAGGAAGGAATGGAAAAGAGGTGCAAATGGAAATGATAGTTTCTGGAATAGGCTAATCGAAGGTGCATATATTGCACATATGCAGTCAAATGTTAAATTTTTAGGTTTTCCTAGACGTGTGAACATGAAGCGGAATCTCTACGTGGTGGCAATGATGATGCCGTGATGTCTCATTTTGTGAGATTAAAAACCCCCGTGGGCTGACACGTGGTTTTAGGCACTCCTCCACCTGCAGGAACCTCTGCTCCCAGCTCCAGGTGTCTGTGGAACAGAGAATGGCAGGGTCAGACCTCTAGGTGGCGCTCCTTGTCCGAGCGCTAACTGAGGTTGTCCAAAGCCGACCTTACCAACCCCCCCCCTCCCCCGCCCAGGGCAGCAGTTCCTGCTTCCAGTCCCAGAAGTCCCAGAAGTCTCTGATCTTTCTCTTTCCCTTTACCACACATCTGCCTTTTGTTTCACAAGGTACCATAATTAAGGATGCCTTTCCATTTCTGCGCCCATCCCTCTAGGCAAGACCAATGACAATACATCAGCACTGCCACATGGACCCATGCACAGCCGGTGTGTGGTGTGTGGTGTGTGGTGTATGGTGTGTGTGTGTGTGTTGCCCTCCTCTAGGCTCTTGTGGGCAGACTCATCTTAAAAGCCATTCGCGGGGCCTCTGGGGGGCTCAGTTGTTAAGCGTCTGCCTTCGGCTCAGGTCGTGATTTCAGGGTCCTGGGATCGAGCCCCGTGTCGGGTTCCCTGCTCGGCAGGGAGCCTGCTTCTCCCTTTCACTCTGGCTGCCGCTCCCCCTGCTTGTCCTCTCTCTCTCAAATAAGTAAATAAAATCTTAAAAAAAAAAAAGAAATCATTTTTTAAGAGCTTCTGAATCTTTCTTGTATTAATCATAGTAATAATGACCCTGTGTAGAGAATTTACTCTGAATCTGTGTACACTTGAAGTTAAACTTGATGAACTTTTTTTTTTTAAATTGTGTGCTAGAGTTTTTGTTCTTCTATTATATGCATCACAAAATGCTGACCCTTTCCTTGTTAGTTCAGGGAACATTTTAGTTCTCGTGGCCGGGCAGTTGTCTTTCTCCTCCAAATAATCTTTTCTCACTATGCCTGTATTAAGAGGCAAAAGTGTGGCTTGCCTTTGGATTCAGATGGAGGCTCTATCCCACACCGGGCAGTTCTGCTGTTCTCCCTGCAACCACACTTAGCTGAGGGATGTTGCTTTGGTACTACATTTTAGCCACATCCATGTAGAATAAATTTATTGGTGGAGAAATTTTACTTCACCTCAAAGAGAGTTATTTAAAGCGATCGCAAGCTTGGATTTGTTGAGTCACTGACATTAGTTGATTCACTGTGATGCTGTTCACAATTTTTTGTCGTAACCATCAATGATGTGGTTCAGCTTTGAGAGCTATATTTAGAGTTCTGTTCAAGTTCTTGCCTGAGATGCGGGGCTGAGGGTCAAGATTTAGGGGAGTCAGAATGGTTACTTTTTATTCTTTCCCTTTAGGAGAGAAGATTTGCATACCTGTGCCTCTCAATCCTCTCCAGGTAACAGTTTTCCTTGGCAGCATCTCTGCTCATCTCTTTTTCTTTAAAGAGCAAAGTGGAGGAGTCACATAGTCTCAGTTCCTTAAAATTGAGGAAAACATAAAGCACAAGGAAGGGAAATATTTTCTCAGAGGGAGAGAGAATACCCTTGAAGGGTGAGGAGGCTGTTCTGGCTCAGTGTGTACTGGGACACATGTTCATCTCCCTGGCTTCCTCTCAAATTCTCCTAATCCTTTAACCATTAACCATTTATCACCTGGTGGTGGGACTGTAACTTTAGGTCAATTTTGTACTCCTTCAAGCTGGGCAAAGCTTTGCAGAGCTAAATTGATGGCCATTTTTTTTTAAATGGGGTTAATAGAATTCTCTGACTTCCATTAATATATTTTAATGCTCAACCTTTGGTCAATAGGTTTTCCTTAATGTTAACTCAAATCCATCCTGCTGGAATAGAAACTAGTGTTGCTGGTCATCCGTTGGAGATGTGCTGACCAGCCTATATATCTGTGACTATATAAATATGATTTATACATCTTTAGGCTGACAGATCCTTCCTTTAGCCCTCCATGGCTAATTCCAGAAATTCCTGTTAATCTTTCTTATAAATAACATATTGCACTTAACACCATGTCTTTCTTCACATTATCCACATAATTCACCAGTTGTTGGGCTGTGAATTAGAAGAGAGTCTGAGTCATGAACTCATTCTTAGCTTGAGTTCTCAAAGCTCCCCAGGTTTTTCCATTATATGTGTCTAAAGCCGTTTCTCCTCCTCTTATGTTATATTTGTACCGATTTTTTCTTCCTAAAGGGATTACATCCACATCTGTTTCTATTAAACACTACTCTGCTTATCTTTCCTTTTCTCCAAATTGTCAAGGGCGCCTCTTTCTTCTTAATTCTGTGTCCTAGCCTCATCTCTATGGAGATTTATCTAAGACTTGCACTGAGGAAATATCTTATTAAAATGTAAATAGATTCTCAACATTCCAAACACATTCAAGTCATCAAAATGTGGCTATTTATTTGTTGGGTTCATGTTTCTATTTCTAAAAAAAATGTATTTAAAAATCAAAGACAGCAACCTTAATTAAATAGGGTTTTTGCATGGTGGTGGGGGGCAAGACATTTGGAAGTTTATGTGTAAGTGTTCTTATGGCACAGTTATCGATATAGTAGAATCAACAATTCACTTTATATTCCTTTCCTTATATCTTAAGAAAAAGAGCCTTTCCTCTTTGTTTGAGGAAAAAATGTTTTAAGATTTTCATATCCGGTTGACAGAGCACTTTGTCCTTTCTGATTGCTTCAAAGGACTCTGAATCCTGTTTTGACTGTTTTTTATTAATAGGGAAAAATTCTGGAAATGGGAAATTGAGACATGGCCCAAATTACTTCAGAAATATGACCAGTGAAACTCCAGTATTGGGTTCATATGACAGTTGTGGAGCTAGCACAAACTAAATCACGTGATATGACTCAGAGCACTGTGAGCTTTAATAATTGATATCTACAAAAATAATTTGGGGACAAAAAGGCTATACAGTGGAAAAGTATTAGTATAATGATGGCAACATATCACAAACAATTTTACAGCCGTCTTTCCCTCTTGTCAATGTTTTCATCCCCCTTATCAACTAAGCTCATGCCATACTTTGCTTGAATCTCCAGTTGTCCAGTATGTGGTGTCCTCTGCTGCTGGAAATTGTGAAGAAGCTGAGCAGAGACAGTAGAAAGGGTCAGCTTGAACCAAGGTTGAGGATGAGGAGGATGGCAAGCTGTCATGCATGATAAGATGCAGGCAGTCTTGCAGATTAGAACCAAACTATAGTAGGAAGTAAAAATACGAAATAATTTACGTACATATGTGTATATGTACACAGTCACACTCACACACAACCAGTGAGTAAAGCAGAGTCTTCCTGAAGAAAACATGAATAGAACATCCTAGAAGTCAACAGTGACACACAATTTGCTTTTACTCATTCATGCCTTCATTTCTTCAATATTTATGTAACCCCTCCCTAATCAATGCTCTGCACTGAGGAGGACAATATGGGAATAAAATGATGGAATATCTTTAAGAAACTAGAATTAATCTGGGCAACATTTCCATATGTGTAAGATTAAATCACAATTAAAAAGTCAATGGTTTAATGTCTTTAGCATGCTGTAGCATACTACTGGGTCCATGGAAAAAGCCCACTCATTACTGAAAGAGTTTTCCTTTAGGGATTAGCTTGCCTATAAAACCAAAAAGGCAAACCCATGGGGAAAGGTGATGGGTGATGGTTCTTCTCAGGACCTCTAGTAAAATTCCCAGAATGAATTCTCCCAGGATCAATCACTAGAGATTGGATGGCAGGCAGGGAATAACGTAGCAACATATGTTAACTTCCTTCTAGTGGCCAGAGAAATGCAACAACCTAGTTTGTGTTTGATGTGTAAAATAAATGATTGAGGGAAAAGGAAATAAAGCACCAAATGGATTTCACTGGCTCACAGAAAATGAACTTCTCAATTCTTGTTTACCAGCTGCATTGGTTTCCTTCTGTGAGCTTGCTGCAGCTCTATATAGATTGTTTAAAAGGTTAGCTGCTGTGACCCTGATATGACAAAGGGATACATGAGGATGTGGATGTGAGCAGTGCCTGAGTGCACATAACAGGAAAATGTTCGAGCTTTAAAGGTGGAAACATCAAGACAGTGTATTAGAGTAAAATGTTTCTACTAGTTCAACTGAGAGAGAGTTTGATGGATCCTTTTCCCAGACTAATGAAAGGAAGGATGTTTCCTTTATGTGGATGGGGTGGTTACAAATGAATATAATGGTTCCCCAAAATGAGCATTATTCTGAGCATCATGTATTCCATTCACACTAGGGGCACTGATTTATAATTACCCTAATGGAGCCCAGAATTGGGACAAATGGATATTCACGTTGCATTTTCTTTTGAGGCACTGAGTATATTGGGCACATACCACCACAACTACTGGGTGCAAGTGAGGTTTGTTTATTTCAACTTGCTTGCAATGGATGTGCATTTCTAGGTCACTGATTCCAGCACAGCAGTGTTCATGGCAAACAGTGTATAAAGGGGGATTTATACGCAGGATGGCTGACATAACCGGATAGACTCTGGCTTGGTCTGCTTGGGTGGCTAACTCTAAATGAAGCCTGGGCATCTGCAGGTAGTGTCCTAGCTGATGAAAAACGGACTTGAGTTTGGACTTACTGATATCCAAGTACATTAAACTAAAATAAAACATATACTGAGCTGGGAACATGGAAGAAAATCTATTATGAATAGCAAGAGAAGGAGTGACTAAAATGTCTCCTTTAGTCCCAAATTCTGTTTCCTATTTTATTGTGAGGGAGTCCATTAGCAAAAGAGGTAAGATTTCAGACTGAGATCTTCTAAGTAATGTTAAGTACCTATCAGAGCGTATCATCCGGGATGCTGTTAGCTGTGTTACTAGGTTCTAGGAGCGTATACTCACTTATCTTTCTAAGTTAGTTACATTCAGCCATGATGGTATTCAGGCCTTGACACATGATTTGTAAGAGGATTTAGTTTTCCTTAAACTGCAATATGAACTCTGAAATAGAAATCTAATCTCAAAACTAGTACAGGGGGAATTTGCAAAAACATCTTAAAATACGAGTGCAGGGAATCTTAAAATAGTAGGAAGAATAATATTCCTGGTGTCAGGAGAACACACAGTAGAAAGAGCAGGGTCATTAGTAGCTCATTTGTTCAGCCAAATGCAGGCCCTGTGACATATTTAAGGTGATCCAAAGAGTGATACTTGTATAAGGGTGCAAATGTCTATCTTTGTATCGAATTCTGAAGCCAATGCTGTAATATAAAAATAGATACCTTTTTCTTCAGTCCTGGAATGAAAATTAGGTATTTTTAGGAGATATTGATTCTAGCTTCCATATTGAGTTTACAAAAAAATCAAAGACCAAACGGGCTGCTGTCTATTGTTGCAGGGTCACTTGGGGCAAATTTATAGCATTGAAACTAGAAGGATGGGATTTCCATTTACTAAAATGAGAAGCCTGTTGGAACATCAGGTTTGGAAGATCAGGTGTTTGTTTTGGGGGGATATGCATTCAATTTTGGACGCAGAAAGTCTGAGATGGCTCTTTGCAATCCTAGCAGAAATGTCAAGTAGACAGCTAGAATTTGGGGCAGAAGTTGGGAATTGTCAATATACATGGAGTATTGGAAAGCCTGAGAGCTCCAAGGAGTGAACATCCATACCAATAGAGAAGATCGCCTTGGGCAAAGCCTAGTGGCCCTACGGTGTTAAGAGGTCAGGGAGATGGGGAAGAACCATAAAGGAAATTTAGATGAGTGATCAGTGAGAAAGAAGGAGACACAGAAAGTGGCATGACCTGGAAGCCAAATGAAGGAAGTATTTTGAGGGAATGATCAACCACGTGAAACGTGGCTGTTACATCAGTGTGGGAGAAGATGCATTTAGAGAGGAATGAGGACAAAACCTGTAATCTTTCACCAGCTGGGGATGGGGTGCTGTTGTCTGTTCTGACTTTTGCAAATCCTAGGATTTTTGGACTCTCTCTAATCCTTTTTATTCCTGCTTACAAGTGGAAATTCTTTTTTCAGCTAATCTCTCTTGAAATGCTTTGTCATATGTATCCAATAATAAGCAACTCATGCTATTAACATTCTGTTGTCTAATTACTTCCCATACAGCTACCATATGATTAGGCACATGGACGCTCTCAAAGGTTATCAGACATGACTGTTTAGCAAATACTGTGTTGCTTCATCACATGGCCTGCCATCTTCCCAGCTTGTAATATGATTTCCCTTACTGCTGCTTCTTTAAGCCAATGCTACTCTAAGATTTATATTTTAAGGTTTTTAGCAGTGACCCCTTGAGAACCAGTCAAATGCTAGGCAATCCCCAAATTCCAATGGCCTAAAAGAGCAAGGATTTATTTTTCACTCGTACAAAGCCCACTGCATGTTTGGGACTCCACTCCTGGGTAACTTCTCCATGTCATGGCTCAGCCTGGCATCTTCACACACTCACAGGGCAGTGAAGTCCCTGTTGGAAAGATGAAAACCAGTAGCTAAGTTCTTCCAGTAGAAAGTTGCACACACCGCTCCCAAAGCAAAACCAGATGGCCAGTTCCAGTTTCTAAGGCTTACAGTAGAGGAATAAGATATAGTTGCAAAGCCTGACTCGGTACATGAATCAGTGTAAAGCCACATGAATTTACTTTTTATCTTCTTGCATAATATCAAACTACTTTTTCTGTAGAAACTGTTTTACTTCATTTCTGGGCCTGACACTCTAAAGACATAAGAGCTGGCGTGATATGAACAGGCTAGGTTTTCAGTAAAACTTTAGTAATCCTCTTAGAGTGAAAAATGCACTAGGTTTTTATGATTTGAACTCTGCCCTAAAGTAATTCATGCCAGTTGTTAGCAAAACCTAGAAGTAAAACCACACTGGTCATCACCTAAACCCCTGGTCTGTTACTGATGCCATGTTTTTTTCCAAGGCCTCACCTTTGTTGTTCTACTTTACTTTTTTACAAGCTTGCACTGAAACGGCCCCTATTTTTTTTTTAATTTTTTATTGTTATGTTAATCACCATATATTACATCATTAGTTTTTGGTGCAGTGTTCCATGATTCATTGTTTGTTCATAACACCCAGTGCTCCATGCAGAACGTGCCCTCCTCAATACCCATCACCAGGCTGACCCATCCCCCTACCCCCCTCCCCTCTAGAACCCTCAGTTTGTTTTTCAGAGTCCATCATCTCTCATGGTTCGTCTCCCCCTCTGACATACTCCCCTTTTCTTCCTCTCCTGCTATCTTCTTCTTTTTCTTTTTTCTTAAAATATGTTGTGTTATTTGTTTCAGAAGTACAGATCTATGATTCAACAGTCTTGCACAATTCACAGCGCTCACCATCGCACATAGGAAACGGCCCCTATTTTTAGCTGCTATAGACCTCACGTCTCTTACCTTCTCAATACTGCGATCTGTTTGTTGTTGGTGTTGTTATTCTGACAAAAACTAACGTGCGTTTCTCTAAGTACTTTAGGTGGAATTGATGACACCAAAAAGCGGCCATATCACTCTCGATGTGAATGTATTTATACACAGTTGATCTAGTGTTACCTGAGAATGAGTGAAATATCTAAATCCAGGTGTTGGTCAAAGGAACTCTCTCTATTCCACTAGGAAAAGAGGAACTGGCAGGAGTGACCAACCCCATTAAAGAAAATCTCTGTGTCTTCCATTGGATTTTATTTCTACTTATATATTTGTAGTAGATGAGGAAAAATCAGCACAAATAAAAGTGGCTTTGTTTGGTCAACAGACACATGGAAAAGTGCTCAACGTCACTCAGCATCAGGGAAATACAAGTCAAAATCACAATGAGATACCACCTCACACCAGTCAGAATGGCTAAAATTAACAAGTCAGGAAATGACACATGTTGACGAGGATGTGGAGAAAGGGGAACCCTCCTACACTGTTGGGGGGAATGCAAGCTGGTGCAGCCACTCTGGAAAACAGTATGGAGGTTCCTCAAAAAGTTGAAAATAGAGCTACCCTACAACCCAGCCATTGCACTACTAGGCATTTACCCCAAAGATACAAATGTAGTGATCTGAAGGGGCACGTGCACCCCAATGTTTATAGCAGCAATGTCCACAATAGCCAAACTATGGAAAGAGCCCACATGTCCATCAACAGATGAACAGATGAAGAAGATGTGGCATATATACAATGGAATATTACGCAGCCATCAAAAAATGAAATCTTGCCATTTGCAATGACATCGTTGGAGCCAGAGGGTATTAAGCTAAGCGAAATAAGTCAATCAGAGAAAGACAATTATCATATGAAATCTCACTGATATGTGGAATTTAAGAAACAAGGCAGAGGATCATAGGGGAAGAAAGGAAAAAAATGAAACAAGACAAAACCTGAGAGGGAGACAAACCATAAGAGACTCTTAATCTCAGGAAACAAACTGAGGGTTTCTGAAGGGAAGGGAGATGGGGGGATGGGGTAACTGGGCGATGGCATTGGGGAAGGTATGTATTGTAATGAGCACTGGGTATTATATAAGACTGATGAATCACAGACCTGTACCTCTGAAACAAATAGTACATTATATGTTATTTGAAAAAACTTTTTTAAAAAGTGGCTTTGTTTTGGACAGATCTACAGTTCTACAAAAATAACTAACTTCTCTTATGTTAACATGTTCTTTGTGTGTAGCGATATGTGGTTCAAAAATTGCTTCAGATTTGCACTCATTTGCATGTCATATGGTAAATAAGGAATGTGTACATTATTCCTCCTTTACCGATAAGTAAATACAGACTTTAAAAAAAAAAATCCAGACATGCTAACAGTCACACAGTTAGCTATTGACAAAGCTGGGATTAAAACCTTTGTTATCTGGTTTCCTTCTGTGCAATTTCCACAAGCAATTTCCTAGATAATACAAAGTGAAGAGTATTATTTTTTTTATCATGGCCCAAAATATATTTTATCTCATTAAATAAATAACTGTACTGAGCACAGCACTCGAGGCTGTTCAAGTGGTGCCCTTAGTTACCTGTGTGTCGGCAACTGTTGGAGGTTCCTTTTGGGTACCTGCCCATGGGGCATCTGACAGTGATTCATTTGTGGATTCTTCAAATATACTCCTGACATGAAAGAGGAGGGATTCTTTTTATAAGTCACTCTTTATGAATTAGTAAATTTTTAATTGTTCTCAATTGTTGGCAAATACTTTAGCATCTTGAATAGTGTTCTTGCTGTTTCAGGATCTTACCGAGGAACAGACTGACTTGTTACAGAGTTAAAGCCTGCATTTTTCTCTTACCACTTCCTTTTGCTGATCATACTTGGGGCTTTGGAATTAACTGTTTGAAGGGGCTGGACCATAACACATCACTTATCCACAGTAGAAGGATTGAACCGTGAATATGGCGGAGGGGGGGGCATTTATTAAGTCAAATAGAGGTAGGAGCCAGAACTCTAAGAAGGACAATCCTTGAAATCTGGGCTAATTTTATTTTTTAATGTTTCCATCAGGTAATGCTGTACTCTTTGGCAATTTACTTTACCTCTCTGTACTTATATTTCTTTATTAGATATGTGGAGGGAATTACCACACAATATTTAATAATGCATAAATAACATGTTCAATTTTATTTTCATTTCTATGGAATAGATATCATATGATCTTAAGAGAATTCTATGATTAATATCTTCTCTAAGGCAATGTCAAAAGGAACTTTTTAGGTGATCCCATGAGTGGCCATTCTCTGTGGGATAAGAACAAAGCCAAACACTTGTAGTACCAATTTCTCTGGAGTAGAGAATATATTGAAATAATAAAATTTTCTGCAAGAACACCAGTTAGGATTCAAGGTCAAAAAGGCCATTTATTAGAAAATTGGACTCCCGAGTTTAAGTAAAAACAAGGTTTCATTTTAAACTTACTTAAAGAATATGGGCAAAATATATTAGACCAGAATTCAAAGAGGTTGACGTGACTTCCACTCCCAGGAGTGATGTAATGCGACACCGCAGGCAAATATGCCTATGCCCCCCTCCCCCTGCAAATCCTAATAAGAAATATTTTGAAGATATCAGAGAGCTGTGGAGGCACAGGAGGTTAGATGAACCACAATTTATGGGAGGAGAGAACATACCAGAGGTGAGGTAGTGATCTCTGCCTTTTTTTCCCCTTAAATTTGTGAGAGAAGTATTTCCTGATTCTCAGTGTGACCTGAGAGCTTGCACAGACAGAAATGCTATCTTGGGGAAAAGAGTAACCAGCAAAGCTTTTCCTGGCCACGCAGGGCCAATATCACAATACAACAGCAGGGATTTTTCTTTTTCTTTTTCTTTTCCTTTTTTTTTTTTGTGTGTGTGGAAATTTTGAGCTGGTTTTGATATGTAATGGAAGCTAGGGATCTTGGTTAAAATATTTTCAGAGGTAGAGTGAAATGTCCTGCAATCTTGAGGTGCATAGGGAATAAAGATCCAATTTGGGAGAAAACACAGAGCTGGTCTTTCCAGCAATATTTTTTAGGGCAGATTTGGAAACTCTTAGAGGTAGCAGGTTAAGAGGCCTGGGTTGGAAACTCTGAAGGCAGAGAACGTTCTCTTACCGAGATTTTCAGGCCTAAGGACACAGCCCACCATGCTCTCTATGGGTGGTTATCAGTCTGCTGGGCATTCTGATTCCTAGAGAAAGGACTTCTTTCACTATAAGATAGTTTGACTCCAAGAATACCTGAAAATATTTAACGTCATGTGCATAGTGAGACTCAGAGAGCACTTCCGCCTACTTTATTTCATTCGTTTGTCCTTCTAACCTGGTAGTTGTGGGGCAAATTCTGATTTTGTACATAAGGACCCTGGGGTTCAGTGGTCAGAATGAGAGCTGGGCTGGAACGCAGGTGTTTCTGACTGCTCATCCTATGCCCACGTACTATATTAATATAGGCACCTACTTAGACTGGTCGCTCAGGAACTCTGAAGCTACTTTAAACCTTACTGTACGAATGGACCATGTTCGAGTCATTTGTATTTGCAAAGACTGGTCTTTCACTGGCACTTACAACAAAGCAACTGCTCAGAGTCTCTGGAATCAATATCATTCTCCCCTGGAACTTGAATTACACAAACTGGTAGTGAAGAGGAAAAGGTGTAGAGCATGGGGGCATGAATTTTCGTTTCAGGATACAAATTAGAGCTAGGGTTTCACAGTGAATTATTTGTAATTCTGTCACCTGAGGAGCTCCAGAGGGCAACTGGGTTAATTTGCCTACTGTAATTTACCAAGCTATTCTAGGCTTTTATTTTCTAATAAGCTGTGGAGAGTTCTTAATTGGTAATTAGAAAATGATTATACCTTGTCTGTAAAAACCACATTTCTATGACTATATTGATGTGATTATGCAATTACATTTCAAATTAGCTTAAACAATGTTTAACACAGGAATTATAATTCTGTTCTGATGCGCGGTAATGTGGGCGTGGCCAGAAGTGGGGGCATCCTCGAGTGTGAGCACACGCTTCCTGGTTTTGAAGTGGGCTCTCAACTCGCTTGAGTGTTCCTTGTAATACATGGGGGGCAGCAGCGAGGGTTTAATTTCATCATTCTGTCTTAATTTTGTATATAATTCCTTTTTAATTATGACTTAAGCCAAGATCTTTAATTTTTTATGGAAACCAAGTGGCTTTTATATTTCAATATTATTATTTTTTTTACTTGATAAGAATATACTGTAGTTAATCAAATACCTGTAACATACATTTGCAATAATCAGAACAAGAAGGAGAATTTCATCATCATCGTCATCATCATCATCATCACCATCATCATAATGCATTGATTATTCCAAAATGTAGCAATCCAAACAAATACAGCTCAGGATTGTTGATGAAGAGTAGGGATTTGGTGGACTCTGAATAGTGATACATTTGAGAATCAAAGAGGCTAACAATCCAGACGGGGACATTAGGACTGCAAGTTTAAATTTCTGTCACCTGGGTTAAACCCGCGTATGTGGTAACCCTAATTATGTTTCTCTCTATGCATGAGTAATATTCGACTCTTGTGCTGCATAGACCAACTTGTACCTCAGTGAAAAAAGCAGCACATACACATTGCTGTGTATGCATTCGCTGGATACTAACATGCCTACTCTGTACCAGGCACACTCAGAGATGGCTACAACTGAGCCTGAAAAAATTCAGCCCCAGGGATGGCGGAAACATTTTGTGAATACCGTAAATCCTGAAGCGGATTAGAACCACTGAGGCGGAGGAGTGTGGAGTGGATACCATCACAGGCTGTGTTTCTCCAGCTAACCTGACTCTTTGACACTGATGTTTAAAACTGGTATAAACATCTAAAACTGGCATTTAAATTAGTTTCTTTTTAACATGGTGTGGGGCATATCAGGAAATTCTTTTAGTTTTTAAAAGGACAGGAATACTTTTTCTGGACCAAACATGTATAGATTCATTTAAAGCTTCACTGTCTTCTTCTTCTTCTTCATCATCATCATCATCATCTTATTTTTTGTTTTTTAAGATTTTATTTATTGGGACACCTGGGTGGCTCAGTCGTTAAGAGTCTGCCTTTGGCTCAGGTCATGATCCCAAGGTCCTGGGATCGAGTCCCACATTGGGCTCCCTGCTCAGCCGGGAGTCTGCTTCTTCTCTGCCTGCCACTCCCCTTGCTTTGTGCTATCTCTCTCTCTCTCTCAAATAAATAAAAATATTGTACTCAAAAATATTTTATTTATTTATTTGGCAGGGGGGAGCAGAGGGATAAGCAGACTCTGTGCTCAGCCCCACAAAAGGCTGATCTCATGACCTCGATATCATGACCTGAGCCAAAACCAAGGGTCAGACATTTAACCGACTGAGCCACCCGGGCGTCCCTGCCCTGTCTTCTATTGTAGCTGTATGTGGCTATTTAAGTTTAAGTTAGTTAAAATTAAAAAAAAGAAGTTCAGCTCCTTAGATGTACAAACCACATTTCAAATGCTCAGTAGCTGCACGTGGCTGATGGAAACCATACTGAACAACACAATGTAGAACACTGCTATCATCTTAGAAATTTCTATAGGATAGCACTGACATGAACGCATTACACACCTCTAAATGCACGTAGTAATTTCCTTTCCCCTTCAATATCAGAATGTTTATTATTTATTTACTTTTTAAGATTTTATTTGAGAGAGAGAGCGAGAGATAGAGAGAGCAAGAGTGGGGGGTGGGGAGAGAGAGCAGCAAGCTCCCCGCTGAGCAGGGAGCCCAACGTGGTGCTGGATCCCAGGACCCCGGGATCGTGATCCGAGCAGAAGGCAGACACTTAACTGACTGACCCACTCAGGCACCCCCAATATCAGAATATTTAGACCATCACGCATTCTGCCAAAATGTGAAATGTTCTCATTCACTCACTTATGCATTCAGCACATATTTACAAAGTACCTATTCTCTGGCAGGCACAGGATTGAATAGGATAGAGGACACGTATTATTCTTATTTGATTCTAACAGTTTAAGTATTGTAGGTATTGAAAATATACTTCCTTTTACATGACTGAGCCTTCTAATTGGGAAGCGAATTCATTTGTATGGAGCTTCCTAACATGGCAAAGTTTGGAAATACAGTTTAAAATATGGGTGAGGAAAGTAAAATACAAGAGTATACTTGTCAGTGAGGCCAGAGCACTTCTATCATAGCTTATTGTAGACTTTCTTCTTTCACTTTCTGAAAAACTATAACTTAAGTAGCATCAAAACTCAAGGAGATGATTGGAGGTTATCAGAAAGTGTAACTGGACTAACTTTCAAATGAGGTAAGTAGGCAGATTCAGAATATTTGAACAACACAACAATTAAGAGATTGTAAGCAATGGGGCACCTGGGTGGCTCAGTGGGTTAAACGTCTGACTCTTGATTTTGGCTCAGGTCATGATTTCAGGGGTGTGACATTGAGCCCTCCGGTTGGGCTCTGTGCTGGGTGTGGAGCCTGCTTAAGATTCTCTCTCTCCTTCTCCCTCTGCCCTCCCCCCACCCCTCTCTCTCCCTTTGTAAAAAAGAAAAAAAAAGATTATAATACAAGATAACATTTGCAAAGACATAGTGAATTATGGTTTATGTGGACTTTTGAAATTAGTGACAAAGAAATATAACCACATACAATTACCCTTTCAGACTCTTATTTCAACTTTTATATTCAGTGTACTGAAAAGGGAGAACAAAAGTTGACTGTATTTCAAGAGATAGTTGGTTTGATCATGCACTGAGAAGAGATTATGGTCCTAAAATAGCCTGCGCTGTGGAGGATTTACCTAGGATTTAAGGGCATTAGTTTGTAAAGCTGGGGTTAAACAGTAGAATGAGTAACTTAGGGAAGGTTAACCTACTTCCCCTTTCTCAAGGGCATTTTGCCGAGAAGAGTGGAATTGGACTGAGGGTTGTTTGTAAGATGGCATAGGAAGGGACTAGGGTTCGGTATGCCTGCTGTTCCCCCCCACCTTCCACGTGAGATCAATATATCTTTGACTTAAAAACCGTTGCCGTCTCTTCTCAAAGCCAAGTTATCCACACTACTGATTTCCCGTGGATTGTCAGGCTGGTTTCCCGAGACCCTGTCTTCTGTGAGTAGCCTTACTGCTTCTCCCTCCCTGCTGCGGTTAGCAGGGACTTCCATGTCATTAAATGCAATGAGACTTCTTTAGTCTATACCCCTTCTATCTTTCAGGGAACATCTGTGACAACTTTCTCATCCCTCAAGCAATCTCTCCTGATGGCACCCTTAGCACCACACCAGTGTGACAATATCCCATCTTGTTCTAGCTTCACAACCACCGTCCTGACTGGAGCCACCACAATAACCTTGGATTACTGCCTCCTCTCTGCTTCCTCCAGTTATCACTCCTGTTATAAATGACAAACTTATAATGTAAATTAGAGCATATCATGGCCCACTCAAAACCTTTGATGCCCTGCCATTGTGTTTGGGACGAGATCAAAATCCCATAACCTGACTTATGAGCCCTGGATCATCTGGCCTCTCTCTAACTCTCCAGTCTCAGCTTATGAGTTGTCCTTCATTCATTTATTCTTTTGCTTATTAATTCTTTCACTCATTTAGCAGTTATGTGTTGAGCACTGTCCTGGGAAGAACACAGGCTAAAATTATTGCTTTCTTGGAGTTCATATTCATCAGTTTCTATCAGTACCCAAGCGTGATCTGTCGATGGGATACTAATAATAAACAGGTTGAAAAAAGAAAATTATAATGCATTAAATGATGATAAGGGCAAAAGAGAAAAATAAAGCAGGGAAGGATGTGTGCAGAGAAGGTTGAAAATTCAGAGAGGTCAGTGAAGGAAGTTTTCACTGAGACTTAAAAGAAGAGGAAAAAACTGTGCAGGTGTCTGGGTGAAGAAAAATCAGGGTATGGGGAAGAACAAAGGCAACATCCTCAGTGCACCTGGAATATTCTAGAAACAACAGGGAGGTCTGTATGAGTACTGCGGATTACACAAATGAAGAGGTCATACTGAGAAATGAGACAGAGGGAGAGGGCCAGATCATGTAGAAGGTTGTGGGCCATTGTAAAGACTTTGGTTTTATTTGCAATGAGATGAGAAGCCATTAGAGAGTTTTGAGCAGGGAAGTGAAGTTTCTTTCTTAACACATTAATTCTTTACGTTGACTGGGCACCCTTTGTCAGGTACTGTGCCAGGTTCCAGACTCTGTGCTTGGCTTTTTACTAATTGAGATATTTTCACATGAAGACTGTTTATAAGATTGACTTCTTCATGTAAATTAAAGCCTCTTGAAATTTAAGCAGCCTTTGATTTCTGGTAAGAGAATAAATATTCTTTTATACTTGTGATAATTGTTCACACTGCCAACATCCCATGGGAAGGAAAAATTATGTATATGGGAGCCCAACTAATAAAGGACATTTTGATTCGTCCAAGTGACTACACAGTGGAAATGTGAATTATCATAGGTTGTGAATCACGTTAATTGATTAATGTTACAAACCTCCGATTATTGTTAAACATACGTTGAAAACAGGGAGGATTGGAGATTAAAAATGGCCTCTATTGTATCTTTGCATTTGGGTACCTCAGAGAGTTGGGGTTTTTTAAAACATCTTTTGCCTCATAAAAACTGGAAACAAATTTCACTTGATCAGAGAGGTGACTATTCTCTCTCTCTCTCTCTCTTTTTTTAAAGATTTTATTTATTTATTAGAGAGGGATAGAGAGAGAGAACACACAGGAGCAGGGGGAGGGGCTGAGGGAGAAGCAGACCCCCTGCTGAGCAGGAAGCCTGACACAGGGCTCAATCCCAGGACCCGATCCCAGGACCCGGGATCATAATCTGAGCCGGAGTCAGACATTTAGCCAACTGAGCCACCCAGGTGCTCCAAGAGGTGACTATTCTCAATACCACCTTTCTTTCAGCTGGATCTTCAGTTTTACTATATTTTTGAAGTTTGGCATGTTAAGCCCGGTCACTCTCTGAAGTCCTCTCACATAACATTTAACCTCTACTAATTTTATAATTATTTTTGCTCTTTTGAGTCTACTATAGGCCATTTCTAAATATTTTGTGAGAATAACGTCCGCTTCTTTTCTCTTAGAATGTGATCACATTGGTTTATTGTAGGAATTCCAATGCACAAGTGATGGTTGTTCTAGGAAGTGGGGAAGAGAGGAAGAGAAGTTACCAAAGCAAGTGTGCAATGTCCTCCCTAAGACTTGCAAAAAGACCTAGGTCTTCAGATTGTATATGTGCGGCAAGTTCCCAACAATATGAAGAGAAAAAAAACCTTCACTCTTAAGCATTTGGTGGATAAAATAGAAACCCACACAAAAATTTCTAGGGAGGGAAAAAAATGATCACTTCAAGGCGGGGAGGGAATTACAATGGTATCACAAATCTCAACCACAGAAATAAGATGGTACAGAATGACTGAGCGGTGTTGTTACGATTCTGAAGAAATGATTTTCAACCTTCAATTCTTTAATCAAATAAGCAAATGTCTTATAGAATAGAGACAATATGAAGACATGTAATTACTTAGAAAAATGAATGCACTGTGTGCTTAGCCTCAGCAATTCACTTGAGACTATGATCCAATGAAAATAAAGGAATGACACGTGGTATAGGTGCTATATGAAATAGCTTGCCTTCTATTTTGTATTTTCTAGTATTTTAAGGTCTTTATTTTATTTTGCATTCTTTTCCTGTCAGTTTCTTTAATACATATTTAAAAAATTACTATGGTTAAGAATAGTATCTTGACTTCCTCATGGTGTACTGCAAGTTAAGTGGGATGTATGGCTACGGGGTGGGGGGATTTAGCCAAGCTCAAAAGCCTATCATGACCTCTAAAAACATATCAATCATTAAAGAAAGTGTAACTCATTCCACTGACAGTGGAGGGACTCCTATAGGAACTTTTCACATGAAATGCCTCTCCAAAGGGAAAATGAGACCAGCTTCATTCAAAACCAATGAGAGAAGATCACAGATATTGGGAATCAACACATTTCAGTGGAGAAGAATTACCAGCAAAACAGAATAAACTGTACATAACACCCCAAAATAACATGTGGAAAATTTAAAGGGAAAACCCCCTAAAATCAAATATTCAAAAACTAAGAACAAAAATGGAGAAAAACCAGGAAAAAATATCACCAGAGTTGGCTGAGTTCAGGATAGAAGTTGAAATAAGATATGTCAGAATAAAGATACTTCAGAAATGGCTAATAAATTTAAAATGGTGCCAAGGGAGAATAGATTTGAGTGAAAATTTAATAAAAGGAATTGAAGAAAGAAACACAAACAAGAAAATTAAAATTAAATAAAGGAAGAAGTAAACTGTCAGAGAAAAGAGCAGTTGAAAGATATTTCTTTTTTTTTTTTAAGATTTTGTTTATTTATTTGACAGAGCGAGAGAGAGCACAAGCAGGGGGAACAGTAGAGGGAGAAGGAGAAGCAGGCCTCCCAGTGAGCAGGGAGCCAGATGTGGGGCTCAATCCCAGGACCCTGGGATCACAACCTGAGCCGAAGGCAGATGCCCAACCATCTGAGCCACCCAGGTGCCCTGAAATGAAAGATATTTCTTATCTATTTTTTCTCTCTGTTATCTATCTCTGAACCAATCATCTACCTTCCTACCACTTATCTGTCTGTATATCAATACATTATATACATTATATTTTTTGAACCATTTGGAGGTACGTTGCATGCACCAGGCCCTTTACCCCTTAGTACTTCTGTATTAATATTATTATTATTAATAATATTACATAACTCTATGTTATATAATATGAACAAGGATATTTATTTGCATAACAACAGTACAGTTATCAAATTCAGGGAATTTAACATCAAATAATACTGTTGTTTATTCTATAGGTCATATTCCAAGTACATCAATTGCTTCAATAACATCCTCCTTAACTGTCTTTTTACAGTAAAGGATCCAGTTCCGGACCCACGCTGAATCTCGTTCTCATGTCTCTAGTCTCCTTGAATCAGAACGAGTTCTGGGGCACCTGGGTGGCTCAGTCAATTAAGTGTCCGACTCTTGGTTTCTGCTCAGGTCATGATCTCTGGGTTGTGGGTTGTGGGTTGTGGGATCAAGCGCTGAGTTGGGCTCTGCACTCAGCGCAGAGTCTGCTTGAGATTCTCTCCCTTTCCCTCTCCCTCCCCCTCTGCCTCTCTCTGCGCCCCCTCTACCACTCTCCCCACTCACATGGGTGGCATGCTCTCTCTCTCTCAAATAAATAAAATTTATATATAAAAAAAGAAGAGTTCCTTAGCCTTCTTTGGTCTTTTGTGAAAAAAAAAACACAGGCCAGATATTTTACAGAATGTCCCTCAGTTAGGGTTTCTTTGATGTTTCCTCATTAGTCAATCATGGTTATGCATTTTGGATATGTGCAGTGATGTGTCCTTCTGAAGCAATTATGTCTGGGAGCCCATATGACTCTTTCTGTTGGTGTTTTGTCTCTTTTCGTGAATTTCGATTACTTGGCTAAGTTGTTATCTATCTTCACCCTTATGAGTTTATTTTATTTTGTAATTTGCTAAAAGTTATGGGAAGATACTCAAAGGCTATGTAAATAGCCTTCTTTTCTTCAAAGTTTACCCCAGTTTAAATTTAACATCCATTCATGATGCTTGCTTGGAAATGTTCCAGGCTCTTCTGGTGGCTACCCCACGGTTGCCCCAGCGAGCCCTGTTTTCCTTTGAGAGGGGAATGGCATTTAGAAAGCAAGGCTTGGGATCTAGTTCTCCTGGGGTGTCACTGGCTGTAGCCCCTTAGTAGAAACTACTGAAACCATATTTTTCTTGCTTCAAAATTCCAGTCCTATCATTCAAGGTTATTCTCTGGCTTTCCTCATTCATTGTTTGTTTCTCACTTCTGTCGGGAGAAACATGACTCACATATCTATATATTTACTCATTGTTTAGTCCTACAATACACACAAACCAGTTTTAATTTATTAATAGTGTCAAAGAGTTTTCCAGGGTGGTTGTGCCAATTAATACTCCCAGGCAGCCTGTGATATTTCCAAGTGTTCACAGCCTCGCCGACACTTTAGGGATGTCTGTATTTTTCATATTGTTTATTTTAAGCCATTCCTGTCTATGTACATTGGTGTCTCATTGTGGTTTTAATTTTCATTTGTATGTTCTTGATGACTGATGAGGTTTTAACCTATTTGTTTGTTTACCTGCCATTTGGATATCTTTTTTGGGGGGTGGTGGTTAAAATGTATGTTCCTTTTTTCTACAGCATCGTCTGTCTTTTTGTATAGTTTCTAGACACACACACTCACATTTTAACATTGTAGATAAGAGTAATTGGTGGTATTTATTTTTGGAGACGGTTTTCTCTCCTTTTCTTTGCTGCCCTGAGCTCATTAATATTTTCTCCTTTATGTTATTTTAAAAGTTTATTATTTTGCCTTTACTATTTACATCTTCACAACCTCTAGAATGCTTTTGTGTATTGTATGGGGAAGGGTCAAGAATGATTTTTTTCCACGTTGAAATTTTACTGAAAGGACCATTCTTTTTGGCACTTCCCTGGAGTGTCCTCCTTTATTTTTATTTATTATTATTATTATTACTTTTAAGTAGGCTCCATGGGGGAGCTTGAACTCATGACCCCGAGATCAAGACCTGAACTGAAATCAAGAGTCAGATGCTTAACCAAAGGAACCACGGAAGCGCCCCTGAGTATCCCCTTTGTAAAAATGCACATGGACATATTTGAATAGCTGTGCTTTTGAACTCTATTCTGTTTAATTGGAACTCAAAATTGTCTTAGGTTGTGACCTTTTAAATATACACATACATTTTAACAGCAGTTTTTCAATTTCCACACGATAAAAATATAGCTGGGCTTTGCATTTGGGTTGTATTGAATGCATATATCAGTTTAGAAGGAGTTATGTCTACAATGTTGTGTCTTGCAATTCATGGACACTTGTCTTCTGTTTAGATCTTTTCTATTTTCTCTTAATATTGTATTTAGTTTTCCATGACAAAGTATTGTACATATTCTGTGAGGGTAATCCGTAAGTATTCTTTATGCTTTTATAAGGATCATTTAAAAAACTAATTTTCTACTTTCTGGTAGATAACAATGAAACTTTTTCTTTTTTTTTTTTTTAAAGATTTTATTTATTTATTTGAGAGAGAGAATGAGATAGAGAGAGAGAGCATGAGAGGGGAGAGGGTCAGAGGGAGAAGCAGACTCCCCGCCGAGCAGGGAGCCCGATGCGGGACCCGATCCCGGGACTCCAGGATCATGACCTGAGCTGAAGGCAGTTGCTTAACCAACTGAGCCACCCAGGCGCCCAACAATGAAACTTTTTCATCCTGACTTTACTGAGCAATTTTGCTCGATTCACTTTAATAGTGTTTCTGTGGAATATTTTTGGATATGTCACATAAATAACTGTGTTGTCTATGACTAATCACAGGTATATTTACTTTTGTATTCCTTATGCTTTGGTAGTTCTTTTACTTACACCGGTGCACAGCTAAAAATCTCAAATGCGGTGTTGGATAGACGTGACAGTAGATGGTACTTTGTCATGTTCCTGATCTTAGGAGGTAAGGCTTCCATATTTTACCATTAAATGTTTACCATTTTACCGTTAAGTATTTTGTAATCCCTCAATATCAAACTAATGTCAGATTCTTCTATGTCTACTTTGCTCATGTTTTTATAATGAATTTTTTCAAGTGCTTTTCTGGCACCTATTGAGAAGATTTTTTTTTCCCTCTTCTTCTGGAATGAATTGTTTGGTTTTTCTTTCTTCTCTTTCTTTCTTTCTTTTTTTTTTCTGTTTAGTGTTCCTAATGTGGGAACAATGTTGCATTCCTGGAATAAATGCAAATAGATTATGATGTATTATCTTCTTTACGTATTTATGCATAATATTGAAATCAACTTTACAACTATGTTCATGATAGATATTAATCTGTAATTAACTTTTCTTGCAATGTCCTTTTCAGATTTTAATGTGAAATTTGGGTCAGACTCATGAAATAAATTGGGGCATATTCCCTCTTTATTTTGGATTTTTTAAAAAAAAGATTTTATTTAATTATTTAGAAAGAGAGACAGAGAGCAGGGGGAGGGAGAGAGAGAATCTCAAGCAGACTCTGGGCTAAGCACAGAGCCAGACATGGGGCTCAATCTCATGACCCTGAGATCATGACTTGAACTGAAATCAAGAACTGGCCGCTTAACCAACTGAGCCACCCAGATGCCCCTATTATGGATTTTTAAAACTCCTTTTGCCCTGTGTATGAATCATCAGGTGCTTAAAGGGAAGGGGACCCAGAATGCTGAGTTCACTGTTCTGGTCTTTCCAGCAACTTGGCTCCTTGAGTCTTGGCTGACTTGGTAACTCTTTAATACCTTGGACCCGATGTTTTCTGTATTTTATTCATCTTTTAAAGATTTTCTTGCTGAGAGGTTCATTTTTGCTACAAGCTGTCCCTCATAATTGGAAGTGGATGCCTCTTCCTCATTTTTAACCCCGTCTCTTCTCTTGCTATTTTTCACAAAGGTTAGATAGATCAAGAATTTTTTGGCTTGTGTGTTACAAGTATTCATTAGAGACTTTTAGACTGCTGTCTGTGCTCACCTTCTCATGGTTGAGTGCTTTAGGAATGAAGAAGAGTATTTACGGAGACAAATGCTTCCGTCAGCCTGACAATGCTCTTTTCAAACTGGGTGCCTCTTGAAGCAAGTGCTGCACGGTTCATTACCCATATGGTGCCCTACTCTCATCTTTTAAGATTTGCTTTAGATGATGCTGGTCTGCAGAGGTTTCTGTTTTCTGGTACATACAAGTTTAAGTTGTTTTAGAAGTTGTAGAAAAGGAATATGTTCTTGGTTTCACCAATAAAGAATGCTTGTTTTAAATTTTTTAGGGAGCAGGGGCAGAGGGTGAGGGAGGGAGAGAATCTTTTTTGTTTTTTTAAAGATTTTATTTATTTATTTGAGAGAGAGAATGAGAGATAGAGAGCGCGCAAGGGAAGAGGGTCAGAGGGAGAAGCAGACTCCCTCCTGAGCAGGGAGCCCGATGTGGGACTCGATCCCGGGACTCCAGGATCATGACCTGAGCCGAAGGCAGTCGCTTAACCAACTGAGCCACCCAGGCACCCGGAGGGAGAGCATCTTAAGCAGGCTCCACACCCCGTACAGAGCCTGATGCAGGGCTTGATCTCACAACTCTGAGATCATGACCTGAGCAGAAATCCAGAGTTGGAGGCTTAACCTGTTTTAATTTTGATAGAAAGTCTTATAAACATACCCTGGAGAGATTTCTTTGGGTAGACTATGGAAAGATGTTAAATCAGGCAACAAGGCAAACACACACAAAATAATTTTTAACAAATAATATTTTCACAGGGAGTGACATCAGCAAGATGGCAGAATAGGAGGTCCCACTGGATGCCTGCTCAGCAACAATCATTTGGCAGCCAAATGGACAAAAGTGCCTTTGTGGGAGCTTTGGGATCCAGGTAGGAGACTGTAAAACACTAACATTGCCCAAGACCAAAGAGGGTTGTTTTGAGAAGCAGGCCCATGCTCAGGTTTTTGAATTGCCGACTGTGGTCCTAGCTACAGACCCAGAAACAGCTCCTCCCCTCTGGGGATATGGTTATATTTCTGTTTGGCCTTGGTCCTGCCACCAGCAACATCTGCCAAGGGACTCTGCAGGTGTCACGCCGGCCCATGCCTCAGGTATAGACAAATGATACAGAATTGAGAGCCCACAAATAAGCCCACACATACACAGTCAACTCATATTTGACAAGGGAGCCGAGAATTGAGAAAGGATAGTCTCTTCAATAAATGGTGTTGGGGAAATTGGATATTTATATGCCAAAGAATGAAACTGGACACCCATCCTCCATCTTATTTTACACCACTTAACAAAAATTAACTCAAAATGGATTAAAGACTCAAATGGAAGACATAAAAGCATCAAACTCCTAGATTAAAACAGGGAAAACCCCCTTGACATTGGTCTTGGCAGTGGTTTTTTGGATATGACATCAAAAGTACAAGGAACAAAAGCAAAAATCAACAAGTGGGACCGCATCCAACTAAAAGGCTTCTGTACAGTGAAGGAAACAATAAAATGATAAAGCAACTTACAGAACGGGAGAAAATATTTGCAAACCATCTATCTGGTAAGGGGTTAATATCCAAAATCTATCAGGAACTCCTACAACTCAATAGCAAAAACCAAAGAATCTGATTAGAAAATGGGCAGAAGACTGAATAGACATTTTCCCGAAGACATACAAACGACCAACAGGTATAGGAAAAGGTGTTCAACATCACTAACGATCAGGAGAATGCAAATAAAAACCACAATGAGGTATCACCTCATTGCTGTTAGGATGCTGTTATCAAAAGACAAGAGATGCAAACACTGGTTAAGATTTGGAGAAAAGGAAATCCTTGTGCTCTGTTGGTGGGAATGTAAATTGGTACAGCCATTCTGGAAAACAGTATAGAGGTTCCTCAAAAAACTAAATATAGAACTATCATATGATCAGCAATTCCACTTCTGGATATATATCCAAAGGAAAGGAAATGAAATTTGTATCTCGAAGAGTTATCTGCATTCTCATAGTCATTGCAACATTGTTTATAATACCCACGATATGGAAAGTAACTAAAGGTCCATCGGTGGATAAAGAAAATGGGACACACACACACACAAAGAGAGAGAGAAATATTATTCAGCCATAAAAAGATGGGAATCCTGACATTTTCAATGACATGGATGAACCTGGGGGACATCACACTAAGTGAAATAAGCCAGACACAGAAAGACAAAGCCTGCATGATCTCACTTACATGTGGAATCTCAAGATGTGAACTCACAGAACCAGAGAATAGATTGGTGTTTGCCAGAGGGCAGGGTGGGTGAAATGGGTGAAGGGCATCAAGAGGTATATAAAACTTCCAGTTATAAAATAAATAAGGCATGGGGATGTAATGGGCAGCATGATGACTAGAGTCGATAATACTGTGTTGCAATTTGGAAGTTCCTAAGAAAGAAAATCTTACAAGTTTTCATCACGAGATAAACATTTTGTAACTTCGTATGGTGACAGATGGTAACTAGACTTAGTGTGGTGATCATTTTGCAATGTATACAAATGTCAATCACTATGCTGTACACCTGAAACTAATGTCAATTATACTTCAAGAAAAAAGTAAAAAGAAAGAGAAGCTGCTGCTGAGAGCATAGTTGATTGACAGCACCAGCTGCCACCACTTTGGTTTCTCCGCTGCATTCATGCTGAGATCGTGCTTCTCCTGGACTGTCTTCCGTCTAGACTGAGCACCATGGAGTCTATGCTCTAGGCTTAACACAAGAGTCCTTTAGCGAGTGACTTTTAATCACGGATGTGCCATTGGCCTGGTTGAAATTTTCTTAAAACTGCTGTAGATGAAGGCTTTTCCTCCCCACCCCTTCCTTCTCTCTTTTCTCTTGCAGGTGTCATTCTGCAATATAGTCTGAGAGCTCCCTCCCTCTTTATCCACCACAGGCTTATCCCTCATGCCTAACCCTAACTTGGCTTCTGCTTCTGTGAAGACTTACATTGACAGGCATGCACTGAAAAGCTTGGTTGGAGGGGCACCTGGGTGCTTCATTGGGTTAAGCGTTGGACTCTTGATTTCGGCTCAGGTCATGATCTCAGGGTGGTGACATTGAGTCCTGCATGGGGCGTGGAGCCTGCTTAAGATTCTCTGTCTCCCTCTTTCTCTCTGCCTCTACCCTCTGCTCACACTTGCCCGCTCTCTCTCTCTCCCTCAAAAAAAAAAAAGTTGGTTGAGGACATCCCTACACTCAATTGGCTTGCACTGGGTCTTTTATTTTTCCATGTCAATAAAAGTATCAAAGTAATATGCTGTACACCTTAAACTTACATAATGTTACACATCAAATTCATCAAAAAAAGATAATCCAGATTAAATATAAATCTTGCAATGCTATTACCTGATTTAGCTGGTTCTAAATTTCATGGAAAATGACTGTATAGTCCCTGATGTAATAAAGAAAACAAAAACAGAAAAAGAAGTAGGAAGGGGATTAAGTCAGCAAAGAGGGAATTACTGTGCCACATTCTCAAAGAAGGTCTGATTCTTGATGTACCTAGATGTACCTTGCTAGTCAAGGTACACTGAAACTTGGTTTGGATTTAGGCATACAGTTAATTCTTATTGTGGTATTTGGAATTTGTTGCTTTTTGATTGGGCAGTATTTTTCCTTGGAGCATAAAGGTGCATCTTAAATGATATGGTAACAAGTTTCATATTTAGTTACTTAGCAGAGAAGGCCTATAATAAAACAGTTCAAATAAATACTTCAGGTACCTGTTTCTGGAATGAAGACTGCTACTTGTTTTCAACTTATTTTGGCAATATATTTTGACTCTTGTCGTCATCCGATTTATTTCGCCCCTTTCGAGGTGGGCCTGACCCTCAGTGATGGTGGGTAAGGGGCAGGGAGAACAGCTTGTGCTGCTTGCTGTCTGTCTAGCAACACAAGGTGATGTGGGAAAACTTCCTGGAGAGTGAGCTCCACTCCTACTCATATCTCCCCTACCCCCCACCCCCAACCATGAAACAGTGCTGGCCAGCAGGAACTGAGCGAGACAACCTGCTTTAACGTGCCCTGACTTATTTATAGCGGTTACAACTTAACCTGTAGGAGAAATAGCCTGGTACCAACTCTGAGACATACTCAGGTTCTCTGGCTGAACACATGCTCTTCCTCCTGGAGCCAGGGTATTCCCTATATGATTCCATCCATTGTCCCCTACACAAACACTTTCTAAACTTCACCCCGTCTCCTCCCTCTTTTTTGGATCTCAAGATTGCCAGACCATATACGCTCTTCCTGTTTCTCATGTCTGCATCTCCATGATGTAGACTGAGCCATGTCTATTTCTACCATTTCAATATGTCTTCTTTCCACAAAGAGAATAATCACACCGAACATGTCTAAATGTGTATGAATAAGTAGAGAGATGTTGCTAATGTGCATTTTCTATGAGTATATTTCTTAATATCATTTTCATTTTAATAAAATAAATTTCCCTACTGATCATATCAGGATATTCAGATTTAACTTTATTTTTGCTGTTATCATGAATGCTAAATATGCAGATTTGTATCAGTCAAGCCACTGAGCCACCCAGGCACCCCCAAACTTACCTTTTAAAACACAGGCTTACATATGGTAGTTTTCACTGAGGCTCTGGTTGAGAATGTAGGAAATGGAATTTAATCTATAAAATTATCCCTTAGTTTCTCATCTCCTCTACTTGAGTTTACATTTGTTTTTAAAGATTTTATTTATTTGACACAGAGAGAGGGAACACAAGCAGGGGGAGTGGGAGAGGGAGAAGCAGGCTCCCTGCTGAGCAGGGAGCCCAATGTGGGACTCGATCCCAGGACCCTGGGATCATGACCTGAGCCGAAGGCAGACGCTTAACTGACTGAGCCACCCAGGTGTCCTGGGTTTATGTTTTAGAATTTAGCTTCCGTTTTTTTAAATAATTTTATTGTTATGTTAATCACCATACATTACATCATTAGTTTTTGATGTAGTGTTCCATGATTCATTGTTTGCATATAACACCCAGTGCTCCACGCAGAACGTGCCCTCTTTAATACCCATCACCAGGCTAACCCATCCCCCCACCCCCCTCCCCTCTAGAACCCTCAGTTTGTTTCTCAGAGTCCATCGTCTCTCATGGTTCGTCTCCCCCTCCGACTTACTCCCCTTCATTCTTCCCCTCCTGCTATCTTCTTCTTCTTCTTTTTTTTTTTTTTAACATATATTGTATTATTTGTTTCAGAGGGACAGATCTGTGATTCAACAGTCTTGCACAATTCGCAGCTTAGCTTCCCTTCTTGAATAATGACCACCCTTTCCTTGGCTTCGTAATAAACTTTTCATCTATTACTGACCTTAAGGCCTTTTCACTAAGTGTGAGCATCCTTTGTTGGCAGAATTGCCAGATTTAAAAAAACAAAACAAAACAAAAATACAGTATATCTTATGCAGTATTTGAGAGCTTCTTATTTTAAAAATTGATGTATTGTTTATCTAATATTCAAATTTAACTGGGCATCCTGTATTTGACCTGGCACTCCTGTTCTTAGGGGAAGAAAAAAATGAAGTTAAAATTGTACTTTTCCTAAGTGGCCAGGAAACAAGGAAATAGATATTATGGCTGAGAATTTTGTGTTTTCTATGGGTTTCCTTTGTCCGTGTGTACCTTCACCCTCCTGAACTTCTGTACTAGTATAAAGTAACTAGATGGTGTTAATTTATGGAAGTGATTTTTTCAATGTGAAAATTTAAACTTGCTCAATTTATAACTTTTCTTTATTTGAATATCCCAGTTATAAACTAAATCCAAATTTTTATACAGTAGTTGGTGCATAATTTATGAGGATTAAATTTATCAGTTACATCAAAAGTTATATTCCAACTTGAAGATTCAGATTTTCTGAATAGATATCTTCACAGTCCCTCTCTCTGAGTCCAGACACCAGTACTCATTAGCAAGAAGTTCAATGGCATCAAGAAAGGACTCTGGGAATTAGGGTATTTATGTTCTGGTCTTAGCACTGCCCCTGGAAAGGGGGCATCAGTCTTGTGTCTATTTCTTCATCTGAAAAATGAGGCAGTTGGACTCCATCTGCATGTCTCACAGTGTGAGTGCTTCTGGGGTCAAGCAAGTTATAAAAAGCTGCAAACTTTTTTGGGATATCCAAACTGTAACTACATTTTAGCAACACAAGTCTCAACAAATACCAGCAACAAATAACAGACAATGCAAAGTGTGTGTACCCCAAGCTTTTGGACGACCAACACTGTTCTGCGCAATCTACCAACTCTGCAGGGGCCACCTGGAGGACTCTGGGTTTGGTGAGTGTACTGTTTTCTTCAGCTCTAACGTGCTGTGGGATCCCCAGAAAGGCCTGGCTTTAGTGAAATGAAACAATGGCTCATATTTCAGGAGGTTGAGCTACTGTGGATCAAACTGTGCAAACAGTGAGAAAGCCTGCAATATTCAGAGCACACAGCGAGTACCGGGAGGCTAATGAGCCGCCTTCTGACTCATTCATAGACCATGTCAACTCCCCCCACAGCATCTTCTTTGACTATTAGGAAGGCTGCATCAATGTATGTATAATCTGCCCTTCCCAATTTCCTCTCGATTCTCTGATCTGATGAGGGTGTTGTCATGGAAGGTTTGTGTTAGAGTGTATTCTCACTGTATTTTAAAATTTTCTTGGGGAGCCGTGGCTCCTTTTTTCGCTTCTCAACTCCTTTTCTCCTTTGGCTCTCGCTAAATGCCTACACGGGGTCTCAGAAATTAAAATGTCACTTCCGTTCCTATTATTCCAATTCTAGTCTGGGGTATATTCTCAATTCACATTTATGTCACATAAGAGTTTAAAAACCCGGGATCCTAATTTATTTTGTAGTTGGAATCCTTCTCTCCTTAAGTCTGTTCAAATGACTTTAGGCAGAAAATCATCGGCTTTTAAAGTCATTGATGTGGCTTCTGAGCAACGGAACTGCTGCGATTGATGTCTCGGTCCCAAAATACCCAATCTTCTCAGAAGATGGTAGGGAGATGTGAGGATGTGTGAGTGCCTGGATATAATGCTATGAGCTGAATTATGTCCCCCCAGACGCACGTGCTAGACTCCCAGCCCCCAGTACCTCAGAATGTGACTGTATTTGGAGATGGGGTCTTTAAAGAGGTGATTAAGTTAAAACGAGGTCATTAGGGTAGGTCCTCATCCAATATGACTGGTGTCCTTAGAAAAAGAGGAGATTAGGAAACAGGCATGAGTGGAGGGAAGGCCCTGTGAAGACACAGGGAGAGGTGGCCAGCTTCAAGCCAAGGAGAAGTGCCTCAGAAGAAACCAGCCCTGCCAATACCTAGAACTTGGATGTCCGGCTCCCAGGATTGTGAGAAAAAAAATATCTGCTGTTTAAGCTACCCAGTCCGTGGTATTTATTATCGTAGCCCAAGCAAATGAAAAACATCCCGGTGCCCTAGATGTGGAGTCCCACCACCTTGCCACACACCGGTGCCCTGTGAAGGGGACTCTTGCGGCCAGGGTAAGTTCACCTGGCTTCTCAGCTCCTGTGTTGATGTCATAGTGTTCGCAGTCCCTTTCGCATGATTTCCAGAATGATCCATGAATAAGCATCTTTATAAAGAAATAGCCTCCAAATACACAGGTGTGTATTTTCACAGAAGCCATCCATTGCCCATGAGCAGTTCTCATCATTTCCTGACAAAGGAATATTATAGAAACAAAGTTGAAAAACAGTCTGTTGTGTGGAGCAGCTTTGGTTCAGCTGCAAAGCTAAACTCGCTCCTCAGTGCTAAATTGGAATTGGCTGTGAATGATTACAAATGAAAATCTGTCACCGCTGAAGGTTCTTATCTGCAACAAAAGGCAAGAACAGGTATTTCTTTTTTTTTTTTAAGATTTTATTTATTTATTTGACGGAGAGAGACAGCGCGAGAGGGAACACAAGCAGGGGGAGTGGGAGAGGGAGAAGCAGGCCTCCCGCTGAGCAGGGAGCCCGATGCGGGGCTCGATCCCAGGACCCTGGGTTCATGACCCGAGCCAAAGGCAGACGCTTAATGACTGAGCCACCCAGGCGCCCCAAGAACAGGTATTTCTTAGTATTCCTGTGTTCTAGCAGGTGGTTTATATACCTGGACTCCTGAATGCTTTTGGGGGCCTTATTAAATATATTGCTTTTCTGGACTCCATAGGAGAAAAATCACTTTAAGGAGAGAAGCTCTGAGCAGTGCCATGACAAGTTCCTGTACATACTCCTGTCTTGTCTTCTAATCCCATCGAATTTGCTCAGCAGATTAAAAAAACACTACCATTCTCCTCCCATTTGTCTAAACACATTCAGCCTCTTGTTTAAATTAACTTCATTCATATATTTGTTTCACAATCTGATTTAATTTGATCTTCTACTGACCTTTAATCAATTACAGAAATCATTCTTTCCCCTTGATTTAGTGCTACAGAGTACTTGTTCTAGCATCTAGGGATTGCAGACATAATTGCAGTTTTATCTAGATCTCAGTCATTGGCTCCACCCTTATTTCTATTCCTATATCTGTCTATCCAGGAACAAAGAGAATGCAAAATATACTCTGATATCAGAACAACAAAGGAAAACAAAATGCATATTTACAGGTGAAAGAATCTTCCAGAGCTGCTGAAGACAGGTAAAAATTCTGCCTCTGAACCTGCTAGCGACCCAGTAAGAAAGAAAGCATACTCGTTGGCAAAGAGAATAGTGTAAGTGAAGGGGGGAGAAAAAAGATACTTATGACCTGTATGACCTTGAGCAAATGAAGTCATGACTCTGTGGCTCAGTTTCCTCCTAAGTTAAATGTGGATGATAGAAGTGGCTTCTTTATATACGCATTTGATGAGGATTGACTCAAATGTGCCAGTATTAGTAAAGCAGTTAGAACATTGGCTGGCACAAGTATGCCCTATTGAAGTGTTTTTAAAATAAAAAATAAAATAAATGCTAAGGGAATTTCTCAAGGAATGTAGTTTCACCCAGCACCTAATTTTATGTATTTACTTATTAGATTTATTTATTTATTTTGAGAGAGAGAGCGAGCAAGTGTGTGTGGGGGGGGCGGGGGAGGGGCAGAGGGAGAGACTCATGCAGACTCCCTGCCAGGGAGGAGCCCATTAAGGGGCTCCGTCCCACAACTCATGAGATCATGACCTGAGCCGAAATCAAGAGTCAGACGCCCAACCACCCAACCGACTGAGCCACCCAGGCACCCCGCCCCTCCCCCGTACCTAATTTTAAAGGCTAGCTCTCATTGGGAGCTTCACCTTATCAGTAAGACAGTGAGAGTCAAGGGATTTCTCCACTGCAAACACGTTTGTGGGCTTCATGGAACGTTTACTGAGCCCATCCTTCAATAAGCACTGAGGCCACATTAATATGTTCCACACGTGCAATGTTCTGATGATCAGGGTTTCATTCTAGATTTAAAAGAAGTGGAGGGGCTCATTTCCTTCAAAAAACCCTACCTAAATATCACGTCTCTTATCTGGGTGTTTTATAAATTGTGCAGTAGAATCACGGGGTTATAGTCTCTGCTAGGGCTTCCCGTGAAAACGCTGCTGGTAGCACCAGGGATTCAGTGTGGCATTTGCTGGTCGGTCGCAGACACACCCGCTTTCGTTTTGGGCTGTGCCCCTGGCTGGCTGTGTGATCTTGGGCAAGTTACTTCTTTGGATCCCCGGCTTCACCGTCTGAATCTCTGCAATCTCAAAAAAGTTCTTTGAGAATGAAGGAGACAATGCAAGTGTAGAATTAACTCCATGAGTGATTACATAGGAGTAAGGAAAAGTGGGGACTCTGACTTTTGCCAGTTTGGCGAATGTGGTGAATGTGATAAGGAGCCTCAGGCTCCTTATCTGTAGGCTGCAAGGATTAAAAACAGGCATGAACCACAGTGATTAACACAGGTCACCTGTTGTTAGGCTTTATTCAATCTTCTATTATATACTGCACATAATACTTTTTAATTGAATTAACACTTGGTAAAAATGGCATATTTGGGGGGCAGAAATGATTTTTCAGCACTGTTTTCACAAACAAAATGCAAATTATTCATACAAACTTTCATTGTCATAGAAACAGTATTTGCGCATTGTACAAGATTAGAAAATAGCATGCGAGCAAAAATATAGAATGAAAGCATACAATCCCATGGCACAGAGATTACCACAGTAACACCCTGGAGCATTTCCACCTGCACTTTTCCTATGAATGCATGTGAGTAATATTATAGATATATTTAAGACTTTATTTTTTATTTTTATTTTATTTTTTAAAAAAGATTTTATTTATTTATTTGACAGAGAGAGAGACAGCGAGAGAGGGAACAGAAGCAGGGAGAGTGGGAGAGGGAGAAGCAGGCTTCCCACAGAGCAGGGAGCCCGATGAGGGGCTCGATCCCAGGACCCTGGGATCATGACCTGAGCCGAAGGCAGATGCTTAAAGACTGAGCCACCTAGGCACCCTAAGACTTTATTTTTTGGAGCAGGTTCAGGTTCACAGAAGGATTGAGGGGAAGATACAAAGATTTCACATATACCCCCTCTCGCAACACATGCATATCCTCCTTCACTATCAACATCCCCATGGGAGTGTGAACATTTGTTACAATTGAACCTACACTGACACATCATATCACCCAAAGTCTGCAGTGTACATGAGGGTGCACTCTTGGTGAGCATTCTGTGGGTTGGACAAATGTATAATGGTGTGGGTCCACCATGATTGTATCATTCAGAGTATTTTCATTGCCTTAAAAATCCTCTCTAATAATGGAATATTATGCAGCCATCAAAAGGAATGAAAGCTTGCCATTTCCAATGACGTGGATGGAACTGGAGGGTGTTATGCTGAGCGAAATAAGTCAATCAGAGAAAGACATGTATCATATGACCTCATTGATATGAGGAATTCTTAATCTCAGGAAACAAACTGAGGGTTGCTGGAGTGGGGGGGTGGTAGGGATGGGGTGGCTGGGTGATAGACATTGGGGAGGGTATGTGCTATGGTGAGCGCTGTGAATTGTGCAAGACTGTTGAATCACAGATCTGTCCCTCTGAAACAAATAATACAATATATGTTAGAAAAAAAAAAGAAGAAGATAGCAGGAGGGGAAGAATGAAG
>NW_027397108.1:535235-571089 GCF_003265705.2 Callorhinus ursinus
GAAGGGGACAAAAATCCTGTTAACACTTTTAAGCAAAGATTTGCTTAGTGGCACAGTGGGAAAATACTGGACAGGCAAGGTGAAGCAGCGGTTTTAAAGCAAAGACTCTGTTAACAGATCTTGTGGGTGGCATCAAGCCACCCAGAAAGCACGCATAAAGAGGTGCTTCGCCAACCCTGTATTGAACCACAGATTGAGTAATTTCCCTTAATCAAAATGAGGTTTCTCCAAATAATGCAATATATGTTAAGGAAAAAAAAAAGAAGAAGAAGATAGAAGGAGGGGAAGAATGAAGAGGGGGAAATCGGAGGGGGAGACGAACCATGAGAGACGATGGACTCTGAAAAACAAACTGAGGGTTCTAGAGGGGAGGGGGGTGGGAGGATGGGTTAGCCTGGTGATGGGTATTAAAGAGGGCACGTTCTGCATGGAGCACTGGGTGTTATACACAAAAAATGAATCATGGAACACTACATCAAAAACTAATGATATAATGTATGGTGATTAACATAACAATAAAAAATTAAAAAAATCCTCTGTAATATATTTTTAACAGTACAATATCATAGTGCACACTTTGTTTTAAAATATGTTTTTTTCAGCTAACTATCTTGGTCTTTATAGATAAATAAATTTTATCTCACTCAAAACCATAAACACAATAAAATATTTCCAAATGTCCTAATTTTGTTTTTTTTATAGCTCATTTGTCCAAATCAGTATCTAATCCAGAACTACACAATAGCTTGTGTTTCAACGATTTTTTTATTTGTGTCTCAATCAGTCCTATATTGGTCTAGCTTATATACAGTAGAATGCACAAATCCTAAGTATGTAGTAGTTCAGTGAGTTTTGACACATGTATAAACCTATGAAAGCAACATGAAAATGAAAACACAGAATATTTCTCCTTTTCCAAAGTTCCTTTGTGCCCCATTTCAGTCCACTGCTCCTCCAGAGGCAGCCATTCTTCTGATTTCTGTCATTTTATTGATTTATTTTTGATTGTTCTTAAACTTCATCTAAATAGAGTGATTCAGTATTTACTCCTCCACTGAGTCTGGCTTCTTTCACTAAACATTATGTTTTTGAAACACATCGATGATGTGTGTATTAATACCTGTGCCCTTTTATTGCTAAGTAGAACTACATTGTATCTATCAATATACCACCGTTTGTTTATCCATTCTTTTGGGGTGGTGGGTTTAATAGTGGTCCCCCAGTTGTAACACTCCTCCCACTGAGAAGTAAAGTCTATGTCTCCACTATTTTTTTTTTTAAGATTTTATTTATTTGCTAGAGCGAGAGAGCACAAGCAGGGGAACAGTAGAGGGAGAGGGAGAAGCAAGGCTCCCTGTTGAGCAAGGAGCCCGATGCAGGGCTCAATCCCAGGACTCTGGGATCATGACCTGAGCCAAAGGCAGACGCTTAACTGACTGAGCCACTCAGGTGCCCCTATGTCTCCACTCTTGAAGTTGGGTTCTGTGACTGCTTGACAACAGAAACTGGGAGCTTCTGCTTCCTGTCTCTTGGGACGGTTGTTCTTGGCACCCAGCCACCTTTCTGTGAGGAAACCCATGCGCACTGTGGAGAGGTCCCCATGAAGAGGTCCAGGCAGGGACTGACTCAGCCTCCAGCAGGATTCAATTACTTTTTTTTTAAAAACTTCATTTCTTTTCAGTTTGATAATTTGAATTTTCTTTATTTTTTTTAGTTTACAGATCTCTTGTAAAATCTACCATCATTTAACTTATTCATCTTTTTTTATCAACATATTTAAAACAGTTGTTTTAAAGTCTTTGCAGATTTCGGGGGCACCTGGGTGGCTCAGTTGGTTGGGCTCCTGACTCTTGATCTCAGCTCAGGTCTCGATCTCAGGGTTGTGAGTACAGGCCCTGCGTTGGGCTCCATACAGGGCATGGAGCCTACTTAAAAAAAAAAAAAATAAAGTCTTTGCAGATTTCAATAGTGGAGTCATTCGTAGGTCTGCCTTTATTGAATTTCCTTTTATTCATTACGGGTCAAACTTACCTACTTCTTTTTTTTTTTAAAGATTTTATTTATTTATTTGAGAGAGAGAGAGCACATGAGAGGGGGGAGGGTCAGAGGGAGAAGCAGACTCCCTGCCAAGCAGGGAACCCAATGTGGGACTGGATCCAGGGACTCCAGGATCATGACCTGAGCCAAAGGCAGTCGCTTAACCAACTGAGCCACCCAGGCACCCAAACTTACCTACTTCTTTACATATTTTATAAGTTTTTATTCTATACCAGTCATTGACAAACAGTGAAATGTGATCTCTGTTCTTTCTTCTTTTCTTTTTTCCCACAGGGTACCAGAACTTTCTTCAGTCAGGCAGCCACGCCAGGATCTGTTCCTTTTGGTTCCACTGACTTCGAATTGGTGCAGGGCCTCACTGCAACTGCAGCTAGTTTATGTCTGATTTCAAATATGATTTAGGGGATTTAACTTTGTCCTTCAGCTCAATCCCCAACTTTCTTTACTACTATTGCTACAACTGAGGGACAAATAAATCCCTTTGATCCTCCCAGGATTTGAACTTGAAGAGGTTTGATTTTTAGCTTAGTTAGTTATGATTCCCGTATGGATTCAAATTTTGCAGGGCCCTGAGATCCGAGTACCAGGAAATGGCTAAAATTTTGTCTTTTAGCTCTGTCCTCATAACGATTTCTGCTACTTTCTCAGAACATATAGATGATGGGGGGTGGGGGAATATGTTGTCCCGAACAATGATTTTACACTTTGAGCTGTTACAGATTCCACCTTCTTTTGCTGGCTTCACTGTTGCTAAAGCATGGCTGGTTTTTCCTCACACCTCCTGCTTCCTTCCACTACAAGTGTACTTTACCCGGTATCCATAGTCAGATTGGAATTTGCCGCTAGGTGTGGAAGCTTCTGCAGCTCTTGGGTTGTCTCTCTGGAATTTAGCTCATTAAAGCCTTTTTTTTTTTTTTTTTTTTTTTGCATCCATCCACTGCTTTTTGATAGCTTTATAGGAAAGTGTTTTTTTTTTCCTAGTTGTTACCATGGGAGTGATGGTCTTTTGCACCATTCCACATCCTAATCAGAGACAGAACTCCCCCAACAACTTTAGAGCATTTATTCATTTCTGATTATAAACTTTGGGATCTGTTCTGTGATTTAGCAGGTTTGTCTTATAGGATTCCTTTAAATATTAAGCAGACAGTAGAAGAGTATTGGATATGCAATTGGAATTTCTGAACCACCAAATCTACCACTTATTAGTTTGTGTGATTCTCTGCATGTTGTTCACAAGGGAGAACGTGATTGACAGCGAGGCATCAACAGACACAAGCAGAGGATGCAGATGCCTTTAATGTAAGTGAAGGATGAAAGATGTAGCTGCATGGCAAGGGCTATACCAAGTTGGAGACTCAGCAGCATTCTGCTTTTTGGAGATCAATTCTCATGGCCTTAAAATTCCTGGAACAGTTCTTGTCAGCCAATAACACACCCTGTCTGTGGAGAGGCTCTCCACAGGCAGGGTTTTCAGGAAGCTGCCCCTCTGGCCTTTATGTGCCTATGACTATAAATACAGAGAAGCACCGGCCGTTCTCAATCTGTACCATGTGGTCACCTCCTGCGAGGGGGAATCCAGGTAAAACCTTAAATTAACCCTCTCAGTTGTCCTGGGGATGTCATGTACATCTTTTATCACTTTGGGTGCATTCTGGTCCTAAAGTCCCTCTGGAAACATGCAGGGTGTTGCAGAATCAAAGATTGCTTCTATCACTCCTGGGAATCTGATCATCCAACAGAGAAAGGGGCTTAAGGTCTTTTCTTTCTTTCTTAAAGAGGGGGAGCAGAGGAAGAGGGAGAGAGAGAATCTTTTTTTTTTAAAGATTTTTTTTTAATTTATTAATTCGAGACACAGAGATACAGAGAGAGAGAGAAAAACATGAGCAGGGGAGAAGCAGAGGGAGGGGGAGAAGCAGGCTCCCCACTGAGCAGGGAGCCCGATGTGGGGCTCGATCCCAGGACCCTCGTATCATGACCTGAGCCGAAGGCAGACACATAACCATCTGAGCCACCCAGGTGCCCCAGAGAGAGAGAGAGAGAGAGAGAGAAAATCTTAAGCAGGCTCCACACCCAGCGTGCAGCCTGATGTGGGCTCAATCTCAGGACTCTGAAATTACAACCTGAACTGAAATCAAGAGTTGGACACTTCAGGTTTCTTAAGTCCTGTCCTGACACGCAAGTAAGGTATTTAAACTCTCAGCATCTAATTGCATATATTAGATATGTGCAGGTTTTGTATATTAATTATATCTCATAAAGCTATAAAAATAAACTCTATTAGCATTAGGTTTCTCACAGATAAAGTGAACTAGTAATAATATGTAACTCACTGCTAGTGATAATAAGGTAATAGATGTGTACTTGCTTTGAAAAATGTAGAGTACTAATCAGATTGGGATGTAAGGAGATTTCATACGGCTTTTGGGTTTGGATGTGACACAATGATTGCATTACCCATTTGCAAACCCTATTATGTAAACGAATGTATTAGATAATTGTATTAAGAGATTTGGCTATTTCAGTTTCTTAGAAGTAGGGAGCAATTCCTTTCCATTCATGAAAAGACACTGAGTGTCAGGGATGTAGGAACAAATTCAAAGTGAGTAAGGGGAGAAATTTGATTTGGTCCAGTTTTTGGCAAAGGCTTTGGTCTGGTAAAGTGATTTACTTTATGCTTTAAGTAATTGGAAACTATTGAAGGACTATAAGAGAGGAGTTTTATATTCCCTAGCTTTTTTCCCTAAGATTCAATACTCTTCTCATTCGCCTTGCTTCTGGGCTACATTTATTCTTTCTACATCTTTCAGTAGAAATACTTTAGAAATAAATTAACTATGTTTAAATTATATTTAGTATTGACAAATGTTTCATATAGCTATTTCTTGAAATTTGTATATTTACCCATCTATAATACATCTCCAAAAGTCATCATTTTGTAAAGTCGTGTTGAAATGTATTTTTATTTTGAAAGAAGACATACAAATGGTCACAGGTTTATGAAAAGGGGCTCAATGTCACTAAACAGGGAAGTGCAAATCAAAACCACGATGAACTATCACCTCACGCCTGTCAGGGTAGCTATTATTTAAAAAAATATGAAAAAACAAAAGGTGAAAGTTGGAAGGATGTAGGGAAAAGGGAACGCTTGTGCATGGTTGGTGGGAATATCAACTGGTGCAGCCACTGTGGAAAACAGGATGTAGTTCCTCAAAACATTAAAATAGAACTGCCATATGATCCAGCATTCCACTCTGGGTACATATCCAAAGAAATTAAATCACTACCTTGAATAGATATCTGCACTCCCATGTTCCCTGCAACAGTATTCACAATTGCTAAGACATGGAAGCAACCTAAATGTCCATCAATAGATGAATGAAAATGTGGCATACACATAAAATGAAATATTATTTAGTTTTAAAAAAGAAGGAAATCCTGTCATTTGCGACAACATGGATGAACCTGGAGGATGTTATGTGAAGTGAAATCAGCCAGGCACGGAAGGATAAATACTGCATGATACCACTTACGTGAAGAATGTACATCATAGTGGCAGCAAGTGGAAACATGGTTGCCAGGGACTGGGGGGAGGAGACACAGGGAAGTATTAGTCTAAGAGAACAAGGTTTCAGTTATATAAGATGAATAAGTCCTAGAGATCTACTGTGCGTATTGGGAACAATACTGTGTTGTATACTTAAAAATTTGCTAAGAGGATAGATCTTATATTAAGTGTTCTTCTCACACACACAAAATGGTAAAGAGGGTGCAAGGAAACTTTTGGAAGTGATGGACGTGTTTATGGCACAGATTGTGGTGATGATTTCATGGGTGTATACTTATCTCCAAACTCATCAAGTTGTATGCATTAAATATGTATAGCTTTTGGTATGTCAATCATACCTCAATAAAGTGGTTTTAAAAAAAAGAAATGCAAACAATGAATCATGGACACTACATCAAAAACTAATGATGTAATAATGTATGGTGATTAACATAACATAATAAAATAAAATTAAAAAAATGCATTTATTTTGCAAGTCGCTTTGTAGCATCACCATAATGACCACCCATAGAAGCATTTCAAGGGCTCCATCTTGAAATAAGTTAAGCTGTGATCTTTATTTATTTATTTGTTTTAAAAAGATTTTATTTATTTATTTGAGAGAGTTAGCATGAGTGGGGGGAGGGGCAGAGGGAAAGGGAGAAGCAGACTCCCCACTGAGCAGGGAGCTCAACTTGGCGCTCAATCCCAGGACTCTGGGATCATGACCTGACCCGAAGGGAGGTGCTTAACTGACTGAGCCACCCAGGTGCCCCTAAACTCTGATATTTATACTGGAATAGATTCAGGGACTGAAACAGTAATATTACATGTTGATTCACATATGTGAATACATGCTTATATAGAGAAGCCATTGTTCGATGCGGTCAGTTCTTAGATTAGTCCCTCTGGTTCAGGAGGTTACAATCTATTAGAGACTGGTGGGAGATCTGATCAGGAGAGTCACAAGTGGGGCCAGGGTTCGTTAAATTTGGTGGCAAATGCATCCCAGAATATCTTCATTCTTTTGCAAGTATGTGTCAAAGCAAGAATAGTGAGGGCACAGTTTAGCAGGCAAGGAAAACTTTATTCAAGGCTGTTGCAGTAGGCGAGAGGTGCCAGAACTAAAGTCTGAACTCAACTCTGCTGAGACAAAGGCTGGGAGAGTTTTGAATCGCTGGGATACAGAGGGATCCATTTGTGTTTGTTGATTGGCCTTGCCCAAAGGAAAAGTAAACTTATTTTCATGACAGAAGGTCGTTTCACTTGGAGCAAAGCGCCCATGGAAGTTGGGCTCCTTCCTTCTCCTGGAAACTGGGAGATACCCCTTGAAGTTAACATTTCAAAAAGATGGCTCTCAGCTCCTAGATGTAGATATTCCTGCAAAATGGGCAAAAGGTCTTTAAAAAGATTTACATATCGAAGGGGCAGAGAAAGAAATTACAGGTTTTTTAAAAGAAAACCCTCAGAGGAAAGGGAGGTCAATGCCCAGAGTCAGGAAGAAGCCGGTGTAAAGTTTAATCAAACTGAAGAGGACCTTTTGGGACATCTGCATGCTTGGAAGTTTTCAACCATATTGTGGTCCCATTTAATTTTAATTCAATAATAAGATAACAAAATAGCACTTCATAGAACTTTTGCAAAGCATTTTCCTACATGCCATTTCTTTTTATCTTCACCCTGTGAATAGTGTATAATTGTTATACCCAATCTATACATGAGAAACTTGATTCTCAGCAATGTTGAATGAATTAACAGAATCATGTAGCTGGTGGATGGTAGAGGAGGTATTTTACGGCATCTGACTCCTGTGCCTTTCCAACCTGTACTTCTTATTTAAGGGAAATCTGTGATAAATTCTTCAGACAAACAAAGGAAAACAATTGTTCTAACATTATGTTTTTTTGATTCGAGATTCCTGTGTTTTGTTTCTTTAAATTGTAATAACAGTAGATTAGTAGATAAGCAAAATAGATAACTACTATCAACTTTGGATGATAATAAGTAAAGGGTCAGGTCAATTCCCTATTAAAAATGAATTTATGAATCTGTAAGAATATTATATAGAAAAAGTTAACTCATGAAAACCAATTTTTGCTACAAATAACTAATCACTCAATTATTTCTCCTTATGCTCATTAAACATTTCCTGGAGTTTTTGAAGTTTCTTGCTCAAAAATCTCCAATGGGATATGCCCTAAAATTTTAGCACAAAGAAAGGAAGATGGGGACTTTTATTCAGGTGTGAGTTTTAATGTCATGAACTATTTAACAGCTTCCAAATGGAGTTTCTATAATGCAGCCAGAATCAAATATAAAGATTTTCTTTGCCACGGTTTCAACTTAATTTGAAAATGATTTGGGTGACGGAGAGCAGGGTTTGTCTAAACGCTACTTTCTAAACTCTCTTGACACATTTCCACCAGTTTTCTCAGTGCCTTCTTGTTTACCAGCAGCGTCAGACCACACCCTGCGCCCAGCGCTGTCATGGTCTGAACAGCCCTCCTCCCATTTTTATGCATTGAACATGTTCTCACTTGAGATTTTCTACCAGTCCTTTATGCCTCCTCCTCATCATTCTTCTCTTTTCAAATTTATTGCAGATTTGATTTCCTGCCATGGTAATGGGTTATCTTTTATAACGGTGAAGATGAGTGCTTGCATTTGGAGAAAGTCTACAGCATTCCTGTCGGTCTCGAGATAATAGCTTAGAAGTGCTATTCATCGAGTTTCTTAACTATGTCAATAGTTCAGGACACCTTGTCATCTATTCTACAGAGTCTGACGGTGTTTTCAATTCCTACAATACAGGTTTGGAATGTTATTGAGGCAAACAGCTCAGCAAGTTTTACAATTGGGTATAGAAGAGGATGGCATCTATAATTACAAAGGTTGGTTGAAAAGGGAGGATGGGGCAGGTCCAGTGTGTACAGTGTTATATTCTGGTATTAGTATGATGATAAAAATTTGGAGCTGAAAGGCATCATCTAGTGACTATTACAGTGGATCTCAACGTGGATGGGGGGGGGCGAGTTTTCTCTCTCCGCCCTGGGACATTTGGCAATGTCCTGAGACATTGTTTGGTTGTCACGCTAGAGGAGGCATACTGAAATCTAGTGGGTAGAGGCCAGGGTTGCTGGGAGACATTCCCTCATGCACAAGAAAGCCCCCACAACAGAGAATTGTCTAGTGCTGAGGTTGAGAGAGCCTGCATATCTGCTATATTCTAATGCTGCTATTTTATTACACTATTATAAGTAGTACTTATAGTACTTTCCAGTATCTGATATTTTCCTTGTTTACTTATTTTTCCTTGTGTGTTTCTCATCTTGACAGTATTGGCTACCTCCATTTCTTCATCACACTGATCAATGCTCAGTAAGATTTTCTTTAAAAGGGAAATATTTCCATTTCATTAGAGTTCCCCCCCTTGAGGTTTTACCCTGTTCCTTTGTTTATAGAATATTCCTCCTGTTCTTTGCTTGACTCTCTGTGTCGTTCTGGACCCTCTGTGCATTAGATAAAACAGCCACCTCTCCTGTGGGAGATGAACCTTATCGTTCAAATCTGCCCTAGCTCTTGGTTGTCTTTCAAACCTTTGTGATTGTCCAAGCCGCCTATTTTTAGTGGCTGCTAGTAGTTGAGGGCGTGGGAAGACCTGTCAGTGTCCCCAAAGGGGTGTCGTGGGGGAGAATCTAAGTGGGTGCCGAGATTCAGCCTGATCGAAAACCAGACCCTCAGACAGTAGTTTTAAAGTGTGCAAATACATACTACTGTGGGACTGCAAGTGTAAGCCCTATTGGCCACCAAAGCCAGGTGAGAGTGGTGTCCCCTGGTGGCAGCCACAAAAACGGGGGCCTCGGGCGTAAAACCGGGGCCTCAGCCATAAGTCTGGGCACCAGAGGTAAAACAGGGCACCCGATGTAAAGAGCGGGCACAGGACACAAAACCCAGCACCTCACGTAAACCAGGCACCTGGTGTAAAGGCAGGCACCTGACGTAAACCGCGCACCTGGCGTAAAAACCAGGCACCAGGCGCACGTAAAATCTCCCCTCAGAGAGCCACTGGCGCCGTGGACGGAAAGCGCAAAGATGGCGCCCACCAGAGTACCCCGGGGGGGACCTCCGCAGGCCTCCAAGCCCGAGTCAAACCAGATGCCTGCCCCTCGGGTCCTCGCTCGGAGACGAGCCCGGGAGCCTCAGCCACACGGAGCCCCGGCTGCCCCATCGCCGATTCCTCACTGGACCCGGGGCCGGTGAGTCGGAGCGCGGCCTGCGAGAACTGCTTCTCACGTCTGCGCGGTCTGTGAGTCTATCTCCTGAACGCGGGCCCGGTTCGTTTCCAAAGCTAGAGGTTTTGCGGGCTTGTCTCTCAGGGGCAGGTCTTCAGAGTTGGGAGTGCCTGATGTGGGGTTCGAAGTCTTCACTCTTCCGGGAGGAGCTTGGGTTTTGAGTTCACAAGGGCTTATGAGGGCCGAGGGTTCACAGAGAGATTGGGTCCCAGCCTCTCCTCCGCGTTGCGCGTCTTTGCTGAGGCACAGGAGTTCTTCAGCCAGTTCTGGTTTGTTTGTTTTACCCCCAGAGGACGTTGTTCCACAGGTGGCTGTAGATCTGGTATGTTCATGGGAGGAGCTGAGTTTAGGATCCTTTCACGTCACCATCTTGAACGGGAACCTCCTCAATAAGATTTTCTCGAATGTTCTATGTTCCCCTGCTGTTGTTTCTTTTAACGAGAGAGGAAACTGTTAGAGACCAGCGTGGTTGTAGTTAGTATCAAGATATTGGTGTCTTGATTTACAAGTCAGTGTCCCATCCTGCTGGCGTTTGACATCCCTTGGAGCAAGGCGATTTCGTCCTCTGGTTTGTTTTTATTTTATTTTATTTTATTTTATTTTTTTTAAAGATTTTATTTATTTATTTGAGAGACAGAGAGAGAGAGAGAGCAAGCACATGAGAGGGGGGAGGGTCAGAGGGAGAAGCAGACTCCCTGCCGAGCAGGGAGCCCAATGCGGGACTCGATCCGGGGACTCCAGGATCATGACCTGAGCCGAAGGCAGTCGCTTAACCAACTGAGCCACCCAGGCGCCCCCTCTGGTTTGTTTTTAAACTGATGAGAACAGATACTACAAGTCGAGAGAAACAGGCGGCTTCTCGTCTGTATTCCCAGTGTTTCAAGAGACTCCCATATGTCCTGGCCGTATTTTCCTGATCGCATTAAATTAGATGCCTGATACAAAAGAACTATACCCAGTTCTCCAAGTCATGTCCTATTAGTGGTGATAGAAGAAAAAACCAAAAACAACAAACTTAAGGAAAATGAAGACTTCATAACAATTATGGAGTATGTAAATATTTATTCTCATAGACTCTAGATAAATTGCTCTAAGGAATTTATAGAAATGGTTTGTAAGTACCACAATTTTTTTTCACCTTAATTAGGCATCATAATTTATGTATTATGCCAGTAAACCTCAGCTTGACTTTGGCTTTTGGTGATCCCTATTTGATTGAATTTCTGGAATCTTGCTAAGGTCTATCTTGATTACAATGCCCAGAAAACATTTCTTTTTCTCCATATGATGTGGGTGATCAGGAGTTAGTCTTTAATGGGTTATCTCTTTTTTTTTTTTTAAAGATTTTATTTATTTATTTGAGAGAGAGAGAGAGCATGAGAGGGGGGAGGGTCAGAGGGAGAAGTGGACTTCCTGCGGAGCAGGGAGCCCGATGCGGGACTCCAGGATCATGACCTGAGCCGAAGGCAGTCGCCTAACCAACTGAGCCACCCAGGCACCCTGGGTTATCTCTTTTGAAGTGAGCTAGTAAGGTATGGCTTAATTCACCTTTACTGTGGAATCAGCCAGTAAGATCCAACTTAACAACTTTCTAAAAACAGAGCAGGGATCCAACCTCCATTTTGGATGAAATCTTTCTGTTTTAATTTATACATGTATTTTATATTACATTTCTTAGCGTTTTGTGACTTACAAAGCATTTTCATTTTTAATCTTTATAGCACCTTTTTTAGGTATGTAGGGAAATATATTCCTAATTCAGTATACTTTCTACTACATCATACAAATTTATCTCTGAATAGCCCCAACCAGACTGTAAGCTTTTGTAAGGCTGGAAGCACGTTTGATACTTCTTTGTATCACATCAGTGCCCTCAATAGGAAAAAGTAAATGTGTTTTTGTTGATTTATCCATTGTAAAAACTTAATACAGGGGAACTCAAAATACCTAGACGACATGCCAAATTTGGCAAACTCTTTTAGATTAAGCAAATTCTAGATTTTTAGGACGCCAATCAATCAATTCCCAATGTGTGTTTGAGATGTGAAATCCAGAGAGTTAGTATGAAATGTAAGTTTCTCCATGCCTGTTTAAAATTCAGCTTTATTTCATTTCCTGAAACCTGGTCTGTTCCTTATAATGTTGAAGATAAAATTACAGAAAAATCACTGTGTTATTTACAAATATAAAGAAATGCAAGAACTGGCTGCCATCTAGACTCTCTAGGAATTACTTTATTATTTTAAAAATTCTATAAGAACATATAAATGTATGAAGAGACAGTCTATCTGGAAATATCAAACAAAGGACCAATGCTTTCAGTTTTTTTCATTGACCTCTAGCATTTTTGCATAGATAAAATTTTTAGCTACTTAAAATATTTCACCACATTTGAGAGTCAGCACAGTGTTGAGTGCCATGGGAATAAAATGATGACGTTCTGAGTCCTGATTGTGATATTAAGCATTTGTCCAACTCTCTGCAATTCATGATAATTGTACATATTTCACATGATACTTATAAAAATTAAATGAGATAATATGATTGTACTTTGTAAATTGAAAGGTGTTACAAAATATTAACTGTGATTTGTTGGAAGTTTGGTGAATGGTCAATAATGTTTTGCATAATAAGTTACTCCAAGACTTAGTGGTGTGAAAAAAATGATCATTTTATTTGCTCATACTTTCATGGCTCAGGAATTTGGAAATGGTTTGACTAGGCAGCTCTTTATTGGGTCTGTTGTGCAATTGTGATCACATGTTGGCTATCACTATAGTTATCTAAAGGCTTGAACGACAGGATGTTCAGGTTGGCTCACTTGCATGACTGGGAGCTGAAGTAAGGTGGTAAGCTAGAACAATAGCCGGGGCTGTGAATAAGAGCTTCTTTACTCCTCTTCTTCAGCATGGTGGTTTCAGGGTAGCCTTTTTAAAAATGAATTCCCTAGAATGAGTGTCCCAAGAAAGCCAGATAGAAGCCGCCTAGCTTTGGAGGTCATGCGCATCACCATTGGTTACAAGCAATTCACTAATGTTTAAGAAGGGAGGATAATCTCCCATCTTTCAATGGGAGGAGTATCAGTGATATCACAGACATGTTTTAAAATCACCTCTTGTCATTAGAAAATTCAGAGTAGAGAGAGAGAAATTAAATGGACATGTTTTGGAAGGTGAGATAGACCATATATTTACAAAATTAAAAAAATATTTTCCTGTTCCTAATTATATTCTGTATCAACATTATTTAAAATTTTTTTTTTTTTTTTTTTTTTTACTCATTTGACAGAGAGACACAGCGAGAGAGGGAACACAAGCAGGGGGTGGGGGAGAGGGAGAAGCAGGCTCCTCACCGAGCAGGGAGCCCTATGCGGGGCTCGATCCCAGGACCCTGTGATCATGACCTGAGCTGAAGGCAGATGCTTAATGACTGAGCCAGGTGCCCTATGTCAACATTATTTTGATGATTTGGTGGAAGTGGTGGTGGGGTTTCTCAACTTTTATAGAGATCCATCTTGTTCTCTGAGAAAATTCTCTGTGTTCTATTATTTGAGGGGGTGACCTATCCCTGGATGTCTTCTTTGTTGCTTACCAGGATGCACAGTTGCTTTTTGTAGAGTTTCATTTGATTCATTTATTTGAGCTTTGTTGGCTTGCCATTTTCAGGAATTCTGTAATCAATAGGCAAATATTCCTAACCTTTCGGCAGTTTAATAATCTATGACTTGATACTATTATTAGCATGTATCTCTTTCAGAGGCCAATTATCCCAGCAGGTGATTAGGTTTTATCTCAGGCATCCCAGGTGGGGATTTTCCCAGCTTGCTTTGTAGCAATCCCCCAGGTACCTCACAATCACATCTTCTCTGTCTGGCACTCCTATAAACTGACTGCCAGGTGCAGTTTATTCTTCCAAAGAAGGATTAGCTTATTTGCCTCCATATGTGCTTTGTCATGTAGAAGGATTGGCAGGGAAAGTTGCTGGTGGTACAATTCCCGCACCCAGGTGAAGCCAAACCTCTCACTGTGAAGTCCAGTGGGCCTGTTTTGAGGAGGTTGCCTGCCAAAGAGAAGGCTCTGTTGTTGCATTGTTCCCAGCAAAAAGCAAATCTGTTTTGTAAGAGCCTCAGAATTTCCAGAATTGGGTTAAGAAAGTTGAAGGAAGTGTGTGTTTCATAGAATAGAGGATAGCTAGCATATCTTCTGGTGACATTGGGGGAATAATGTTTTTGTGATTGTTGTTATTGTATTAAATTCATCCCCTTTAATCAGCCCTTTTGTTAGAGCTTTTCTGATTCTTGAGAGCCCCTTTCACTGGACCCATGGGGCAATAGGTTCTCATGGCATCTTAGAAACCACACATCTACCACCATGAGTTGGCTGGGAAAATTTCCACAATATCTGGCCCAGAAGGGAGAGATTCCAGAAAGCAGATGCTGTCACAAAACAGTGCATGGTGTTGGTTACCTTATATTGATTACCAAAAATGTTGATATTGACCACTCTCTGACATTACTTACTATGGTGAAAAGTCACTTACTGTGGCAGAAAGGGTTAAGGCATAAGACAGTATCTGATTTGATTTCAAATTCTTCTAATTCCTGAAGGTGGGACCTACGGAAAGTCATGCAATATCTCTAAACCTTGGTGTTCTCAACTATAAATTGGAGATGTTATTAATGATTTGTGGGGTCACTGTCAGCATTCAGTGAAGTGCAGTGCTCAGTGGTCAAATGAATGCTGGTGAATCAACTGACCATATGATAAATGATCTCAGATTGTGGCAGAAGGTGAAGTGTGGTTGGAAATGACTCATTAGAAATATTACCATCTGGCTCAGTAGAAATATTAATTTTAAATTAACCTGGTGGTTTGGACTAAATAAAATTAACTTTCACTTTTTAAACATCAAAGTAATCGACCTGAGAATAATTTGTATACCTTACTGGATTGGTCAGGAGTTGGTCAGGAGAAAGGAAATTACTTTAGGTATTTCAAACTGGAAGGGAATTAATACAGGGGATTAGAGGCTTTCAAAGTGAATGAAAGGGTTAAGGGAGAAAACATTTGTAATGAGTTCAGGAATTTCAAGGTATCTCTGCCAGTGAGTCCATTTGCCCACATCCCTGAAGTTGGTGATCTGTAGGAGGACATTTGAAAGGCTTGGCAAATTGTCACATCTGCCATTTGCTGAAACCCTCACTTTGCCCCACCATTGCTTCATGGGAATTGTTGGTTATTTGATTTTCACCTTCCAAATCTCTGTGGAGTGCCCCTCACTTTGGTTTAAAGGACAATGACGCTGAAATATTTTTTGGAAAAATTGTGTATGTGGATTAGTATCTGTTTTGAAAATAACTTTGTAAAAAACTTGAACATACTGTATTGTGGATTTTTTAAAAAGACAACGTTTGCTTCATGAGATTCAGCCTTTAGAAGAATTTAACAGGGAAATAGTAAACTGGTTTTAAAAAAATATAGGTGGATACAAATTCAAGTTGGATTACATACTCTCCAAATTACTGCTTTGGACAGTAAGCTGCTTTCTAAAGCTTTGCTCTGGGTGGGATTGCTAAGGACACACAATGTGCTCACAAGGCCAAGCTCCTGGTCTCTTCTGAAGGGTGGGATTCTCTGGATCTATAGCTCCTGGGCTCCACCTTTATAGAAAAATTGTTAGGCAATCAGCTTTGAGCCAATAACTCAAATCCAGCAGCCATGTGAACTGCTTTGCAATCTATGTTGATAGTTTGATTAATTGACAATATGGTACATTTAATCTATAACAGAGTGAGAACAATCCATAAAAAATTCTACCATTCAGGTCTTTTTTTCCACTCAGGGAGTGCTCTCTGTAAATAGGGAACCAGGGAGGCAAGTCATGGAATGGATAGGTACTCTCTTTTCATCTTTGATGAAAAGGATTTTCTAATGTAACTTGTGCTGAGCTTTGGGGATTGGAAAGATGAATGCTTTAAGGATTGGTGCCCTTTGTAGAAAATTCTTTATCCATGTTTAGACAAAGCTCCCTCCTGTTTAAGCAGCCCAGCATGTTTATTGGCGCATTCCAACTGTGTTGTTCCTTGTGCTTCCTTCCTTAAATATAATGACCAGATAATAGACTCCTGATCCTTTGAGGACACTGTCCTTGTCTCCATTTACGGATTTCCTTTCTGTAACTGCATATCCATAATGTATCAGTTATATCCTTGGATTGCCCTTGAAGTGCCATAAAACTAAGGGAAGCAGGCCTTTGTCATAGAGAAACTGTAGTCCCATATTATTGGGCTAGAAGTAGTGATTGCAAATGAAATTTGAACTAGAAGGATGTGGAACCGTTTGGGGTATTTGTCTTCAAGACATTTGAGCTATCTTTAAAGCTCTATTAATCAGTCCTCCTTTCTATCCCAGCCCTGACTGCTGACCCTGAGCTGGCAGTAGAAGTTAAGTCCTTCTCTGAGAGTGATTTAGTGTTAATTCTGTATGGATAAAGACCCAGAATCATGGATAAAGACAAAAAATGAAAATCTGATGGCTCTTACAAAGCAGAAGTTAAAATTATTAAAGTCATTAGTGGTAGATAACGTTTTATGTGTATCCTATATTGAGTAGAGGCAGCTGGTGCCCTAGAAAGGGGAGATTTTTTTCATATGTATGTATATGTTTGTGTGTGTGTGCATATGTATATAGCTTATATATATATTGTCCATAGATTTTCACATTGTTAAAATAAGTTTGAAACAATACTATTGCTCTTACATATTTTGCTTTCCTTTGAGAGCTTATTGGGCAGTTACCATATTTTATTTTATTTTTTAAAAGATTTTATTTATTTATTTGACCGAGAGAGAGATAGCGAGAGCAGGAACACAAGCACGGGGAGTGGGAGAGGGAGAAGTAGGCTTCCTGCGGAGCAGGGAGCCCGATGTGGGACTCGATCCCAGGACCCTGGGATCATGATCTGAGCCGAAGGCAGACGCTTAACGACTGAGCCACCCAGGCACCTGCAGTTACCATATTTTAAAATGTGATTTGTATTTGTAATATGACAGATTCAAGTTTTGGGCTCATGAGAACTCCCTAAGATCACATTTAGCAAGGGGTGTCCACTTGCCTTCAGCGTCCATGAAAGAAATGAACCAAAATAGCAGGTAATGGGGCAGTTGTGAGACACGTAATGTGTTTGACTGCTCCTGGTCAGAGTGGTGTTGAGGAAGAATTAGAAAGAAAAGGAACAAGTAGCCTTTCCTCTGCCCCTACTCTTCTCTCGTCCCTTTCCACCTTTCCTGCCCTTGTGCACATGCTTGTTTTTCCTGCTAGATTATAATAACCTTTAAAGAAGCCTTAGTTCATTTTTTCCCCTCAAAGCACCTAGTGGTGCTCCTTGAATACATTTCAGTAACTCAGGAGTTAATTGTTATTATTTGTAATACTTAAGCTAAATGATGAGTATGCTTTGTAAACCACCATTGTTAGTGAAGAAATTTCAGTTAATTCATTGAGTTGAATGTGGCCTGCAAAAAAATATGTCCAAATCCCAATTCCTAGAATCTGTGGATGTGATCTTACTGGGAAAGAGAGTCTTTGTAGATGTAATTAGGGTAAGGATATTGAGATAAAGAGATCAGCCTGGATTATCCAGGTGGGCCCTAAATGTAGTAAGTTTCTTATAAGAGACAGGTGAGGGAGATTCAAAGAGAGAAGAGGGGGAGGCAGCATGACCATGGAGATAGGGATGTGGTCACAAGCCAAAGAACAACATTGTTGGCAGCCACCAGAAACTGGGAGAGAGACATGGAATGTTTTATCAGCCTAGAGCCCCTGAGGCAGTGTAGTCCTGCTGGCATTTTGAGTTTGGACTGTTGGGCTCTAGGACTGTAAGAGAACAAGTTTCTGTTCATTTGCCAAGTTTGTAGTGATTTGTTGCCACTGCCCTAGGAAATTAACACACCTTAATTCTGGACAAGTCCCCTAGAGACCACCCTCCCTGTATCTGGAGCGCCTGGGAGGCTAAGTGGGCATAGGTTTCCTGATGTTCCTTTCTTAAATGCTTTACAACCCCCATGCTGGAGGGTTTCTCCTCGGCATAGATTCTGGGGACCGTGGATACCTATTCTCACTGAAATCAAAGCTATAGCTGCTTCACTGTCCAGAGAACAGCTGAGCCCAGGAGTTGAGGGTCAGGCAGGGTAGGTGCTGCTGTTACAGCCTCCTGCTTTTTTGAACAATCTGCCAGAACCCTACATTTATTGTTGTTCGGAATTGAATCCTGTAGGGAGACAAGGTACTCTAACAGAGACTGTTTCAAGATAACAGCCAAACACCGTGATGACAGTGCAATAGAGAAGGAAATCATAGGGAAGGGAGTATTTGTATGTAGACAGATACTTTCTGGAGGAAGTAAGTCCAGAGCTGGACTGTGATGAAAAAAAAATAGAGGTTTTGAATAAGTGGCGTGTGGAAAGGAATATATTTTAGGTGGCAGCACAGAAGAAAGAATAAGCAGAAGGGATGAAAAGTAGTGATTGCTTGAAGATCAGGAGAACCATGTTGAATGCTAACTGAACTAGAGTGTTCAGTTGCCATCAGAGGAATTTGGGTTTATTAATCTAGGGATGCAGTGAAGTTTGGTGAGCAAAGTAGTGAGGCTGCATGCCTTTAAGGAGTTATCACTCATGAGATGGTGGCTACCACATCCAGTTCTCCTTCAGCAAATCTTCCCTGACTTCTCCAGGCAAGAAGTGCTCTCTTTCCCTGTGCATCCCATGCATAACTCCATCACTGCTGTGGAGTAGCCCTCTCTGTGGTTTGGATGCCTCCTAACTTCAAAAGGCCCCCAAGAGAAGTGTATTTCAAACACCTAGCATTGGGCATGGCTTCTGGCAGGTGCTCCAGTACCACTTCCATTGAACTCAGCTGATTTTCAGGAGTGACGCCTCTAGGAGATTAAAGACCCATGCTTCAGCTATAAAGCTGGAGTACACCAGAAGCTGTACAGAAGAGTTTTAAGACATTATTCATGCTTGGTCAAAGCATGACCAAGATGCCTAACTCAGGAAAAACACTCTTTCACATTTTCAGTCTCTGCACATGGCCCCTCTAAGTGGAAAGCATGTCTTCATTGAGTCAATGTCAGGTTCAGAGGAAATGTGTGGCTAAAGGACAGGGAATTGCCAGTGTTTATTGAGGACCTGATTATGTACTGAAAACTGTATTTGAGATCATATGCTAGGGAAGAGTTTTTTTGCCTTGGATATCGCTGAGCTTGTATTCTGTCCACTTTCTTCTAAGTGTGTAATGTGCTAGGGTGAAGGAAAGAAGGAGCCTGGGACCAAAGGTTTGCAGGAGGGGTTGGTGGGAAACATGCCAGTTACCCTGCTCTTTGGGAGACATGAATGGGAGACACATTATAAAGGAATGTGTAGGGATGGGGTTGGAGAGGAGAGAAGAGCATAACCTAACAGCCTGTGTGCTGTCTTTGTTGTGTGAGCTGCTGGATGTAGATGACTGTAGAAGGCATTTGTTGTGATGGATGCATAAAACATAGTTCCTGCCTCTAAGGTAGTGGATGAGAGACAGGAGATGCATCTGTGCTCTAAGTTGTATTTCCTGGGTTTTATGTATCTGAGCAGTTTGCAGATACCAGCCACGTAGCTTAGAGTGCTAGCTTTATAGTTTCCCCTCTTACCATGGCTGCCTTTTCGTACTTAGTAACATGGATGCATTGCATAAAACAGGTTCCCAAATATCTGGGACATATTCAGTCCTTTAGAAAAAATGGAGAATAGTGGGAAGCTGATAAAATTTGATGCCAGCACATTTCACCTATGCTATTCTCCATGCTGGGTGTTGATATCTGAGCCTCTTTCCCTTCTTAGTTGGCAACTTTAGGACATACCAATATTGATTTTGGACCTGGGTTTAACCCATTTCCATACAGAGTGATTTGTTGGAACAAATGATGATTTGTGTCTTCTGAAAAATTCTGTCCTCATAATGCCCTCTCCCCTCTTCTCACAGGAGGGCTTGATTTTCAGTGTGATGAAATGACCGTATAGTTTTCTAACTATCGCCTTTGTCTTATCCTGGAACTGGACTTAGAAGACCTTTGGTTTAGTGTGTTTACTTGCCTTTTTGAAAGGATAAGCAGGGGCGCGTGGGTGGCTCCATCGGGTAAGTGTCAGACTCTTGATTTCAGCTCAGGTCACGATCTCGGGGTCATGAGATGGAGCCCTGCACTGGACTCCCTGCTGGGCATGGAGTCTGCTTAAGATTCTCTTTCTCTCTCTCTCCCTCTGCCCCTCCTCCCACTCATGCTCTTTCTCTCTCTCTTTCCAAAAAAAGGATAAGCAGATTTTATTTATATACCTCACTGAATCACACATGCAACATGGTTCAACAAAATAAAATATTCACACAATATAGTTAGGAAGGAATATTTTGGATCTCATAAAATGCTTTTATTCAATGGGAAAGCCAATTAAGAGTGTATACAGTGGAGTCCAGGAAGTGATGGCATAAGATATATTTGTTAAACTCTCCTTGAGTATAGGCATAGGTGCTTCAACATTTACATCTATGTTTGCTGTTTACATGAAGTGTGTAGTACAATTATCTATTAAAATGTATTTTCGCCTTGTGTTGGGAAATCAAATATTTTACCCCCTAACATCATCAGTAAACTCTCTTATAAGCTTTTTTTTTTTAAAGGAAGAAATAGAAGTAAATCTTGACATATCCACTAGAATATCCCAAATGGAAAATACTAACAATATTTAGAATGATTGGCGATACAGAGTGACTGGGGTCTTTTTTTTTTTTTAAGTTTATTTATTTTTTTTAGTAATTTCCACACCCAATGTGGGGCTCAAACTCATGACCCCAGGATCAAGAGTTGCATGCTCTTCCGACTGAGCTGGCCAGGTGCCCCACAACTGGGATTCGTATACATTGTGGATAAGAGCATAAATTGGTACAATCGCTTTGGAAGACTGTTTAGCACTATCTACCAAGCTGGATATATACACACTCTTTAACCTAGTAATCTCATTGTTAGGTATAGAAACAACTGAAAGGCCTATCATATTCACCAAAAGACACCTACTAGAATGCTTGTAGCAGCACCATTTGTAATATCCCCAAGCAAGAAACCACCCAAATGTTTACCAAGAGTTGAATAAGTAAACAAACAAACAAATATTTGTAAAATATCCTACAGTAATAAGAATGAAGTATTGTTATAGGTGACAACAGGAATAAATCTAACAAATATAATAGTGAAAGAAGCCAGGTGAAAATATACCTTAAATAAAATTTAAAAAATGGTGGCTGCCTGAGTGGCTTTGGTTAAGCATCTGCCTTTTGGCTCAGTTCATGACCCCAGGGTCCTGGGATGGAGCCCCACATTCAGCTCTCCACTCAGTGGAGAGCCTGCTTCTCCCTGTCCCTCTGCCTGCCGCTCCCCCTGCTTGTGCTCTCTCTTTCTTTCTGTCAAATAAATAAAATCTTAAAAAAAATTAAAAAATGGGCAAACTAATCCATGATTTAAGAATTGGGTATGGCAACTCAGAGGGTTACATAGTGCCTAGGAGAAGGGGGCTTCTGAGGTAATGCCAGTAGTGTTCTAGATCTTGATCTGCGTGATGGCTCTGTGGAGTGTTCACTTGGGAAAATTTATCAACCACTCACCTTTGTTTTTTTAAATTTTTGCATTTTTTCTTGTTTCATATTTATCTTTTGTCAGTCTACCAATATACCTTTTATTTATTGACATTTGTATCTATATTATACTTCATAGAACATTTTGCTTATAAAATTAAAAAAAAATGAAAACAAACCTAATGCTATGCCTGTCTGTTATTGGTCTCAAGAATTGGACAAAATAGTTTATATTTCCTTATACTTAAGTTACTTCTAGTAATTGGATGAAAAAATATTTGAAAGAAATTAGAGGGCAAAAAACATAATTCGATTAAATTACCTTTTAATCAGAGCTTAAGTATATTAAGAATTAAGGGTAGTCTCAGATTAGGAAAGAGATGTTTTCATGCTAAAATTCCTACAAAGTATTAATGACTGTAAAAAACCCAAAGTGTTTAAGAATAAGTTGAAACAACATGGTTTGACAAGTTTTAGAGAGATGATAACATACTTTCATGAAAGAGAAAAACAACTCAGAGTGATCTTGTTAAGACCGTAGATAGCATGGGGTGCCTGGGTGGCTCAGTCGTTAAGCAGCTGCCTTCGGCTCAGGTCATGGTCCCAGGGTCCTGGGATCGAGCCCCGCATCAGGCTCCCTGCTCTGTGGGAAGCCTGCTTCTCCCTCTCCCACTCCCCTTGCTTGTGTTCAGCTCTCACTATCTCTCTCTCTGTCAAATAAATAAATAAAATCTTAAAAAAAAAAAGTAGATAGCATACCTAACAGTTTGTAATGGTAATTCGATTTATGTATGTATAATACTTATCAAGGGAATAAATATTTGCTATGCAAAATAAAGCACATCAAATTGAAGTGAATGAAGTATCAACTTTGTTTTAAATTAAGCCTAAGAAATTTGAGGAAAAGATAATTAGCAGTTAGACTTGAAGACATGGGAGCAATATGACAAAGCCAAAATAAAGAAGCAATAAAACAAACGACAGTAGAACATTTCCTAAAATAACTACCTGCATATATTGCTTTCTGGGGAGATAAAGAGAACAAAATAAAATTCCAGACACCTTCACTTAGTATATATTCAAGTCTTAAACCTTTAAAATTCGGGTAAAAGGTCATAAACATTTATAAAACGTGGCTTAAGAATTTTTATTAAAAACCAAGCAATTGCTGAAAGAATTATGCAAAAATTAAAAAAAAAACCCTGAGAATTTCCTTTAGATCTCTCAGAAATACACATGTATAAGTGAAGTATGTCCGAAATAATAGAGAAGATATTTCCAGGGCCATAACTATTTGTTAGAATATAAATGTGGTATTACACATAATCTCAGATTTCCTATGTGTAGGGCTACCTAAGTACCCCAAGATCCCCTGTGTGCCTGTGATAAGGTGTTCACATAAAACAGTCAAGGCTTTTGCTTAGTGTCTGTATAAAATAAAATTACCAGGTTTTTCTTGGACATTTTATGCATTTAATCTGCATATTCCTAGTAACTATGGTAGGTGTGAATGAAAAAGTGTTACAGGTGCAGGATAGTTCTGGTTATCGTGTTAAGAATCTGCACCTATAACGTGGTTTAAGAGAACTCTACTTTTACCATATTTTATTTGTTATTTATTTGAAGAAGGAAGAGAAAGAGGAGGAAGAAGTGGAGAAGCAGGAGGAAGTGGAGGAGAATGAGAAAGGGAAGGAGAAGGCACGGAGAGGAGAGGAAGTAAGAAAAAGCAAGAAAACAAACTTGAGGTTTTAGTTTCCAAATCTGGCTGAAAAAATATAGATTCCTGGGCTCCACATCTAGCCTATTGGATTAATACAAATCTCTGGTGGTTCTGATTATCAGCAGAGCTGGGGGTAACTGGGGTAGAGAATACTGAGGTTGTCGGAGTTTGACCCTCCTGGTGTCTCCTCTGTAAGGGTTTTATCAAGTGTTAGTGAGATTGCCTACTGGTTGTTCTCACAGTTGCTTTCAGTGCCTCACCACAAAAGAATGAAGAATTTGGGAATCTCAGACCCTATGGCCAGGCCATGTGGGAGAATATGTTTGAACAGAGAGGGTTTCCTGGGCTCCTTAAATTATAACAAACTCATTGAGGACAAGAAATGTGTCTTTTCTAACTCTATCTCTGGTGCCTAATGTAGAATGACAATGAATGTACTTAATCTGATGCATTGTGCAGATTTTGTGGGTGCTGCCCAAGACTAAATTCCAGCAGAGACCTTGATTTGTTAGAAGTTAGTCATGACTGATAAGAAGCCCATGATGCACGCATTAGATTTAAAATAAATTCATCTAGGGGAGGAGTCCAAGATGGTGGAGGAGCAGGAGACCTTAGTTTTGTCTGGTCCCAGGAATTCAGCTAGATAGCTGTCAAATCATTCTGGACACCTGTGAACATAAAAGACTTTTTAAAAAATTAACATATAATGTATTATTTATTTCAGGGGTACAGGTCTGTGATTCCTCAGTCTTACACAATTCACAGCACTCACCATAGCACATACCCTCCCCAATGTCCATCACCCAGACACCCCGTCCCTCCCACCCCAGCAACCCTCAGTTTGTTTCCTGAGATTAAGAGTCTCTTATGGTTTGTCTCCTTCTCTGGTTTCGTCTTGTTTCACTTTTCCCTCCCTTCCCCTATGATCCTCTGTCTTGTTTCTCAAATTCCTCATATCAGTGAGATCATATGATACTTGCCTTTCTCTTATTGACTTATTTCACTTAGCATAATACCCTCTAGTTCCATCCACGTCGTTGCAAATGGCAAAATTTCATTTTTTTGATAGCTGCATAACATTCCGTGTGTGTGTGTATATATCTATACATATACATCTTCTTTATCCATTCATCTGTTGATGGACATCTAGGCTCTTTCCATAGTTTGGCTATTGTGGACATTGCTGCTATAAACGTTGGGGTGCATGTGCCCCTTCGGATCACTACATTTCCATCTTTGGGGTAAATACCCAGTAGTGCAATTGCTGGGTCGTAGGATAGGTCTATTTTCAACTTTTTGGGGAACCTCCATACTGTTTTCCAGAGTGGCTGCACCAGCTTGCATTCCCACCAACAGTGTAGGAGGGTTCCCCTTTCCCCACATCCTGGCCAGTATCTGTCATTAACTGACTTGTTAATTTTAGCCATTCTGGCTGGTGTGAGGTGGTACCTTGTTGTGGTTTTGATTTGTATTTCCCTGATGCCGAGTGATGTTGAGCACTTTTTCATGTATCTGTTGGCCATTTGGATAAAAGACTCTTAATCATAGGAAACAAACTGAGGGTTTCTGGAGGGGAGGGAGGTGGGGGGATGGGGTAACTGGGTGGTGGACATTGGGGAGGGTATGTGTTGTAATAAGCACTGGTTATTATATAAGACTGATGAATCACTGACCTCTGCCTCCGAAACCAATAATACATTATATATTAATTGAATTAAATTAAAAAAAATAAATCCATCCATACTGTAAGAGCATTGGTTGAAATTTATTTATCTATTTATTTATTTATTTAAAATCAGAGAGAGAGTGTGTGTGCGCGCACAAGCAGGGGGAGTGACAAGCAGAGGGAGAAGCAGGCTCCCCCATGAGCGAGGAGCCCAATGTGGGACTTGATCCCAGGACCTTAGGATCATGACCTGAGCCAAATGCAGCCTCTTAACCAGCTGAGCCACCCAGGTGTCCCGAGCATTGGTTGAATTTGAACCTAGGGAATCACTATTTCTTTTTTGGCCTCACTGGAACATAAAAAATCCAACCCCATTTTGGGTGGGGCAATGGTTTTACAAGGGAAGAGAGAAGTAGAAACGTCAGATGTAGGAAAACAAGAAAATACAATTACTTTAATAGCATTCCTAGTATTGATCTTGGGTAGGTAGTAAGCAATGGTTAATATCCCAAAATACAGGAGAAGTTAAAACATATCTTTCAGTTGAATCAGTAGATTTCTATAGGGTCAGATATATGGTTTAAAATGAAACCCTTTTGTGTTCAACCTTAATTAAAATAAAACAAATTCATCCAAGAGAGGGCTCTCACAGAAATAATCATGAAGTAAATTTCATAAGGAAAGGCGGTAATCTTGAAGTATTTTTTATTTATTTTTTAAAAAAAGAGTTACGTTTTATAGCCCAGATCCACCAAGAATTCCAGTATGATTCAAGTGTTTCAGTATGATTAAGTGAAAGGATTCTTAATGCTGTGACTAGTTTTTTTTTTTTTTTAAGATTTTATTTATTTGAGAGAGAGAGAGGGAGTAGGGGGAGGAGCAGAGGGAAAGGGACAAACAGACTGCACTGAGCGTGAAGCCTGATGTAGGGCTCAGTCTCAACGACCCCGAGATCATGACCTGAGCCGAAACCAAGAGTCAGACACTTAACCAAGTGACCCACCCAGGTACCCCAATACTGCCACTAGTTTTTAATTGGGACCTTATTAAATACTCTTTAATATAAACAGGGAATAATGTGAGCTTACGGGTGTTTTACTTTCCATAAGGATATAACAGAAGGGTTCATAGAAATTTTTGCACTTGACTAATTTTGGGACCCCATACCTTTGTGCAAAATATGATAGGTACTAGCCTTCTACAGTATCCTTTGTAACTTGCAGCATATGGCAAGACATCTGATTTAGAGTCCAATAGAATTACATTTTAGATAAGGTAGCCAACTGTATGAACACATTGTTTCTGTAAATTTCACACTGCCTTGTTATTTTGGTACCTGCTGTTCAAGGAAGGAGGAAAGTGAAGGAAGTAAAACTCAGCGCAAAATAAAGCGGGCACTTGGAGTGGCAACTGCTGGGAGGTACAAACAGGAGACACAAGATGGAAAGACAAGGTGTGTTTCTTACAGGTGCGGGAAGAGCTTATTTTCCCTGGAATATTATTCTGTTTAATTGAGAAAAAATTGAATAAGGTTAAGTGAAATTTGAGAGGAAAAACAAGGAGGTTTTAATTGATTTTAGCTCACAGAATCTTAGAGCTGGAATGGATTCTGTAGAATCCCAGTCTTGTCATTTTACAACTAAAGAATGGCTCAGACAGGTTGGTGTACGAAATTCACACAATTCACATGATTGTAGAATTCTGTCTAGAACTGTCATTTCTTTTATAAACTAAACACCCACTTCATTTATTTATTTATGTAATTTTTCTTCCTGGCAAGATGAAAGAATAGTATTCACAGAACATATGAGTGATTTTGGAGGAGTGACGTACCGGAGGTCAGAGCTCTCCCTCCAGCAACAAGAGGTTCTCTAGTGGATGCTGAGCCTCCAAACTTTACCCCCAGGGAGAGAGGACCCTGTCCTGTGGCCACGGTCCTGGTAGCAGAGGACAAGAAGGCTTCTCAGACTTGACTATCTGATTCCTTATTCACCTTACAGGCATAGAATCTAGGGCCTTGCTAGGATGCTGGAGATTCTTGCAGTATAGACTGGTAGGGAAATTCTTCTAAAAATGTTTTTGAGAGTCCAGATTATGACTAGGTGTCCAGCATCCCCCTGTGGAACTGTACTGGTGCCTGGAGCCTTGGGTATTCTGCCCTGTGTGGCCAGGTCACTGAGAAGAACACAGAGTTAGAGTCAGAACATCCTGGGATAGAATTTTGACTCTATAAAGGGACATTCTTTGTAACCACATATAGACACTGAACTCTCTGGATCTCTGCTTATTTTGAGGGGGAAGGACAGATGGCATATAAAATGCCTAGTAATGGCTCTTGTCTGCCAAACGCGGAAGAGTCAAACAGTAAATTTGCATAAATTTCCTTCCAGTTCCTGAAGATATTTCTTTGACTCAGTGCAGAATCTGATAGCATTAATTTTTTTTTGTTATCTAACTTGCAAACTTGAAACTAAGAACACTCAAAATCCTCTTGGATCACTATATGATGAGATGATGAGCAATTTCCTCAAAAGCAAAGAACACTAAGAGTCACTATACAAATAAGTTTTCAGTGTTGACTCCACTGATTTTCATATCCTTTTATCTAAATACCGATTCTGGCTTGAATGCTGTTTTTAAGATATGTAACAGGCTGCAACAATTCACAATACTCAGAGGGGTGGGTGGTGCATGGGTAGATCTGCAGTGTCCCTGGCATGGAGGTCAAGGTTCTTTGGAGGAATGGAGCTTACTGATTTCTTTTTCAACTTTATTGAAATATCCTTAATATACAAAAAGTTGCATGTATTTAGTGTGTACATTTTGATGGGTTTGTGCATATGCTTACAACCTGTGATAACCATCACCACAAATAATAAGCATATCCGTCACCTCAAAAAGTGTTCTTGTGTTCCCATGCTTTATTATTTGTGGTAGGAACATTTAGCATTAGATCTGTCCTATTAACAAGACTTTAAGTACACAACACTGTATGGTTAACTGTAGGCTCTAAAGTTAAAATTACGCAGGATGAATAAGCTCCGGAGACCTGTACAACTTAGAGTTCTATCATTTTTTTTTAAAGATTTTATTTATTTATTTGAGAGAGAGAAAGCATAAGTCAGGGGGAGGGGCAGAGAGAGAGGGAGAAGCAGATTCGCCCCACTGAGCAGGGAGCCCGATGCAGGGCTCGATCCCAGGACCCTGGGATCATGACCTGAGCTGAAGGCAGATGCTTAACTGACTGAGCCACCCAGGCGCCCCATGTTGTATGACTTGAGCAACATTTTTTAAAATGATGGTTATTCAGTGTAGTGTGCTTTGATGAGGTGGGTTGATCTAAGTGTAATGTTCTAGGAAGGAAAAAACATTTAGAGTTGTGACTTCAAATTAAAAAAAAGATTGCAGGGCTTCTCCCTCTGCCTGTGCTCCTGTTCTCTCTCTCTCTCTCTCAAATAAATAAAATATTAAAAAAAAAACATCTTGATGGGGCAAAGGGGGACAATTAACAAGCACACAGTATGCTTCTAGACACTGGAAGTACTGTGAAGGCAAGCAGAGAGAGAGCCTAGAGGGTACTAAGTGGTCCTCTTCTGTTGGAGATATGCTGGCCAGGGAAGGCCTCCCTGAGGAGGTGTTATTAGAGACAGACCTAAATTAAGTGAAGGGCAGAGGCATATGGAGTCCTGGGGGAAAAGCATCCTAGGTACAAAGAACAGAAAAAACAAACAGCACTTTACGCAGATAGGAAGGAGTGTGTCACGAACCCAGAACAAGAAGCCCAGGTGATTCAAAGTATGGATAAGGTGAGAGCAGAAATGTAGAAAGAGACCTATAGGCCATAGGTTTTGTTCTGAATTTTTGAAGCTGTGATTGTTAATTTTATATGTGAACTTCACTAGCCTACAGTGCCCTGTTGTTTGGTCACCACCAGTATAGATGTTGCTATGAAGGTGTTCTTTAAGATACGATTAACATTTAAATCAGTACACTTTAAGTAAAGCAGATTATCCTCTGTAATGTAGGCAGGCCTCATCTAATCAGTTGAAGGCCTTAAGAGAAAAGATTGAAGTCCCCTAAAGAGGAAGGAATTCTTTCTCCAGCATGAAACATAGAAATTCTGCCTGAGCTTTCAGCCTTCAGACTTAAGACTACAACATTAACTCTAGCTGGAATTTCTAGGCTGCTGGCCCACTCTTCAGATTTTGGACTTGCCAGCTCCCAAAATTGCATTGGCCAATTTCTTTCTTTCTCCCCCCCCCCCCCACCCATTATTTATTTATTTGTTAGAGAGAACGAACAAGCAGGCCGAGTGGCAGGCGGAGCAGAGAGCCCGACATGGGGCTCCATCTCAGGGCCCTGGGATCATGACCTGAGCCGAAGGCAGACACTTAACCAACTAAACCACATAGGTGCCCTGCCAGTTTCTTGAAATAAATCTGTCTGTCTGTCTCTGTCTCTGTCTCTTTTTGTCTCTCTGTCTCTATCCATCCTATTGGTTCCGTTTCTCTGGAGAACCCTGACTCATATAGAAGTTGTCATATTGATTTGAGCAAGGGCATGATATGATCTAATTTGCATTTCAAAAGATCACTCATGCTTGGAGGAGGGAAAATTGACTCTTGGCAGCAAGAGGGAAGTAGACTACCTAGAAGGCTGTTCTGTCTCGTAGGTGAGACCTGACAACGGCCTGGAAATGATTGGAGGTTGCTGGATTTGAGAAATATTTTGCAGAATTTTCAGACAGATCAGATGAAGGGTGTGAGAGAGACAGGTAAATCAAAGCTTAAGTTTTGGGCTGAGCAGCTGTGTGAATGGTGTGCTATTTATAAAGGCACTTCTGGAAACCTGGGTGAGGAGCAGGTGTGCAGAGGTTGAAAAGGCGGGGAGGGAAGATGTATTAAGGATCCAAAGTTTTATCTTGAGCACATTAATTTCATGTTGCCCTTTTGCTGTCCAAATGGAGATAACAGGAAGCTTGTTAGCTGCAGGCCCATGTCTCCGTACAGCGGTAGTTAAAAGCACAGCCTCTGGAGCTGGAACATCTGGTGTCGAATCCCAAATCCACTCTTCCAGTGAACCTCACTGTCTTGGTCTTCTTGTCTGGAAAACAGGTTGATAATAAATATGCCTTACTGAAGTGACATGAGCCACTGAATTAGTCAACACGTGTAAGCTCTTAGAATGTGCCCGGATGATCACAGAAAATGTTATAGAAATGTTAGCTATTATTACAGTCAGAGTTTTATCTTTCTGGCCCATCAAATAAATTGCTAGATTGAGACAAGGGACTGGGGAATGCCTGCTTTGTATAGTTTTTGGTTGCCAGCTCAGAGGTCAAATATAAACAGGAGCTGGGTGAAGCCAAGTGATCGTGTTCCCGTTGCCCGGGCAGTGAGCAGTGATGGCGTTACTTAGAGCGGTGGCATCACAGAGTTGTGCTTTAATATCATACTTTGTAGCCGACTGCAACACCAGCCGTTCCGATGCAGCCCCGCTCCCCCCACATTGCCTCCCTGCCTTTACTGCTTTGTTTCTTCCGCTGTGCTTATCACCTTCTCACATACTGTATATGACATGCTTATTTATTTGTTTATTTTCTGTCTCCTCTTGGTGGAGTATAAGCTCTAGGAGGGCAGGAATTTTTGACTCTTGCTCACTGTTGGCACCTGGAAGAGTGCCTGGAGGAATGAATGATGTTTCCTGGTGCTTCCCATTCCTCTTCTCTGTTTCTTATTCTATTTTGTCAAATATTTTCCCATGAGAAAACCATATCATAAAGAAGGCCAGACATTAATAAGATTCTCTGGATCTTTCTGACTTGTGCAGAATATCAGTTTTCATTGAGACAAACTCCTCTATGAAATGGAATTTCAGCAGTAGCCTCTGATGGCAGTTTCAATTTTGACTTTGGAAATCAATTCCAGAATTGACACATAGTCTCCTGAAAGTGATGGTACTTTTTGCTGTTGGTTATCCACTCAGTTTCTCAGCCAGTCTTTGTGTGGGCACTGTTCCACTCCAATTGTAGATTCTGATCACAGATTTTTACTCAGCAATGCTTGTCGATGAGGGGGCATTGAAAGCTATGCAGGTTGGAGGTTGATACATGGCCCAGTCAGTCTATGACCTATGTGACCTATTGCAAGTCCAAGGCACTGTATTGATTCTGCTGAATGGACTGGAAACTGACCTTCATTGCACAGAATGCTCTGACTTGCTCCTTGTCGTTTATTCCCAGTGCAACACTTGCATCATGCAGCTTTGTTCCAAAATCATTACCTTTTATTTCCTTTTACATTCCATCCTGATTTTACCGTAAGTATGAAGGGTGGACAAATTGATGTCTTTATTTACCGCAAAAGCAGAGGTCCTGTTTCAATGTCAGCTTCTCAGAGGCAGTTGATTTTATCTTTTCTCACTGCATGGTTTTAGTATATAGATAGTATTTCCTTGGACATGCAAGCCTTGTGTCTAAATAAATTAGAGTTGATCCATATTCTGTTTATGCCAGCACTTATTATCATCCTTAGCATATTGTATTGCAAGGAGTATTTCAAGAATATTTTTTGTTTATCATGATCAGATTAGTATTAGAACTGTTTTCTTATTCCTCATTGTGGTTATACCAACCAGCACATCATGGCACATGGTTGGAATTCCACAAATGACGGTTGAAGTGAGTTAATTATTCATTCCTGAGGCTGTATGGGAAGGGACACTGACAGTTTGCTCTTAGGTCTTCCTTTTATCTATAGAATGAATTATAGTCTGAAAGAGGACGTTCCTCATCAGCCATTCTCTTTGTTCTTGAAAGTAGATGTGGACTGGACCTCAAGATACCATCTGGAAAAAACCTCTTTCTGGATTAGGTTACAGTCCTTTGTACCTTTGAATTCCAGGCATGTTTTATATCATTAGAGAATGGTCATTCTGTTCTAATGACTAAAATTATAGGGCTTTCTAGTTGGAAGGAAGCTTATCAGTCTTCTACTAGAGAATGTTCATTGTACTGGACTGAGAATTTAGGGACTGACTCCAGGCCATAGGGCCATCAGCTCACATGGGAAGGAAATTCATGGCCTCTGAGCTCCACCATGATATTAGAGATTGGTTTGGAGGTAGTTAATAAACTTATCTAAGGCAGAACATTAACATTCTAAGCAAACCTATGTTCTTTAAAAAAAATTTTTTTTTTTTTTAATTTGAGTATAGTTGACATACAATGTTACATTAGTTTCAGGTGTGCAACCTAGTGATTCAGCTTCTCTGTATGTTACGCTGTGCTCACCACAAGTGTAGCTACCATCTGTCACCATACAATGCTATTACAATACTGACTCTGTTTTCTATACTGTGCCTTTTATTCCCATGACTTATTCACTTTATAATTGGAAGCCCTTATCTCCCTCTCCCCTTCAACTATTTTACCCATCCCCCTGCCCCCTTCCTTCTGGCAACCATCAATTTGTTCTCTGTATTTATGGGTCTGATTCTGCTTTTTGTTTGTTTATTTCAAGCCTGCATTCTTTTTTTTTAATTTTATTATGTTATGTTAGTCACCATACAGTACATCATTAGTTTTTGATGTGGTGATCCACGATCCATTGTTTTTGTATAACACCCAGTGCTCCATGCAGTACGTCAAACCTGCATTCTTTTTTCAGAGATGACTTGATATGCCCACTGAAGGCAGTCAGGCAGGGATGAGTTTGGTTTCTGTAAAACACATGCTGAGTCACTTTCTTGTGGCTGTTGATACTCAGAATTGTCCTGTCATAACCTAGGTCTTTGCTTTTGTTGTTCAGTTGACCTGAGGGGAAGAAAATTGAATTGAGCAACAGAAGATACGTGTACAGTAAGATAAAATCAAATAAACACCACCACTCCCCCACACACCCTAAGGTGAAAAGGAAAGAGAAGAATTCAAATAAAACCTTCTAAGAAAAATGATTCATTCATAGTAAATGTCATATCCCTTTCCTAGGATCTATGATGTCATCACTATTATTTATATAACATTCTAGACTGTGCAACTCATACTGTTTGTTAGTGCATCAAAGGGCAGGGGGCCTCATGGCTGTCGTTATATGTTTGGAGTATAGTCATTTATTATATTTTTTAGTCATTCATGCACAAATAAATGAGCTTTTTATATGGCATATTGAATAATAAATGGTAGGGAGAAAAAGTGAAGGAGGAGGGTTAATCTTGATGGGTGGACAACCTTGGACAACCATAGGAACATCCTATTTTATTTTAATTAATTTTTTAAAGATTTTATTCATTCATTTGACGGAGAGAGTGCACACAAGCAAGGGGAGTGGCAGGCAGAGGGAGAGGGAGAAGCAGGCTCCCCGCTGACCTGGGAGCCCGATGCGGGGCTCGATTTCAGGACCTTGGCATCACGACCTGAGCATTAAGATTAGAGGCTCAACTGACTGAGCCACCCAGGTGCCCCAGGAACATCTTATTTTAAATACACTAATGAGATTTGCAAGCTATATCCTAAATAGCCCATATGGAGTAGATGTAGGCAAAGCCACTGGCACTAAGAAAATGGGGTCACAGCCATGAAGATGAGTCCTTTGCTTTTTTGACATGCCCTTAGTCTTTTGCAGATTGTTCAAAAGTAAATGAATACATACTAGAACCCATTTTAACTTTACTGAATTTTAACATTTATTTTTATTTGCATCTAGAAAGAATTCAGACATATGAAAGCATATCTGATAGCTTTATTTTTCCAATACAAAAGACAAATGTTTGTAGATGATTTTGATAGCGATTCAAGTGGTAGATCAATTAACAAATTATTTAATTAAAATTTATTTACATTTAAAGAGGAATCCTTCCTTCCCCTGTTTTTATCTTTTAATGTTCATCCAGGCATTAAATTTTTTTTTTGGTCCTAATTGAAGACATTTTTGAAGCACCTTTCCTGGAAGTAATCTACACCAAGTTATTGCTAGGTTCTCTCACTTTTTTCATTTTATGCTGAAGTTAATGGTTCATAAAAAGGATGTGTTCTGCAGGTATTGACTATGAATATTAGAAAATAGAAATATAGCCTTGGATCCTTTGTGGAGAATCTGCAGCTGGATGGTGGCAAAGGCTGGTCTTAATTAAGTCACACCATTTGGGTGTCCACCAAATCTGAGAGGCTAAAAATCCAGTGCAAGTGAAAATGATAGCCCTTGTGCATTTGCAGTGACTTTCTCTACATGATAGGGAGGAGGAGAGGAGAAAGCCTGAAAATGATGCAGTAGTAAGATGCCCAGTATGTGGACCCAAAGACTGTCTTGCAGGTGTAGTAGACAGAATAATGGCCTTCTCAAAGATGTCCACACTCTATTCCCAGGAGCCTGTGAATATGTTACCTTCCATGATAAACAGAAGTTTTGAAAATGTGATTAAGAGTATGCACCTAGAGATGGATGGGGACCTTATCCTGGATTATCCAGGTGGACCCAATGTAATCTGGCTTGGTCTTCGAGGGATGCAGTGGAAGAAGAGGGAAAGATTCAAAGAGTGCTGCATTTAAAGAAGGAGGAGGGGGCAATGAGCCAAGGAATGTGGGTGTCCTACAGAGGTTGGGAATTGCCCTCAGCTACTTTCCAGGAAGGAGACAGAGATCTCAGTTCTGCAACTACAGGAACTAAATTCTGCCAGTAACCTGTATGAACAAGGAAAAGGGTCCTCCCCTAGAGCTTCAGAAAGGGACACAGTCCTTCCAGTAACTTTATTGTAGCCTAATGAGATCCTGCCAGACGTTTGACCTACAAAACTGTAAGCTGTTAATTTTTTGGTGATTTGTTACAGCAGTGATAGGAAACAAATACAAATGTTATGGAATAAATGAAAAAGATTGAGAGAACAGCCTCATTTGGGTAGGTCAATTTCAGCACTTGGAAGGAACTGCCATATGGAATAAGGCAAAGCATTATTGATGACTCAGGCAAACATCCAGGTCTGTTAAAATAATGAATAAAGACCACATGCACACAAGAGACAGACTTGTTACATGTTACTGTAGAATATAGCTTTTCATTTTCAGACAGGCCTAGGAGATAGGAAACATAGCCTTTTTGTTGAGATAATTTATAAAAAATAATTTCAGATTATTTTGGTGAACTACTTCTTGTTTCTGGGTAAATGTCATATGTAAATGTATCCATTGCAGTTGCTCAAACTCTAACAATAACTTGTCATGGAAAAATGATGGTGCTTAGCAATTAGGTCAAATTTTTTTGTTTTTTGTTTTTTATTTTTTTAGGTCAAGTTTTGTACCAACTTTGTTGCTTTTTCTGTTGCATTTTCTGCTGTAGTTATTGAATCTTCTACAAAGTGAGTGCTTGAGTGTCTTTTTAGCTCGCTTAGTTTTTTTTTTTTTTTTAAGATTTTATTTATTTGACAGAGAGAGACACAGCAAGAGAGGGAACACAAGCAGGGGGAGTGGGAGAGGGAGTAGCAGGCTCCCTGCCAAACAGGGAGCCCGAATTCATGGAAACCAATGAAAATGAAAACACAACTGTCCAAAATCTTTGGGATACAGCAAAGGCAGTCCTGAGAGGAAAGTATATAGCAATACAAGCCTTTCTCAAGAAACAAGAAAGGTCTCAAATACACAACCTAACCCTACAGCTAAAGGAGCTGGAGAAAGAACAGCAAATAAAGCCTAAACCCAGCAGGAGAAGAGAAATAATAAAGATCAGAGCAGAAATCAATGAAATAGAAACCAAAAGAACAGTAGAACAGATCAACGAGACGAGGAGCTGGTTCTTGGAATGAATTAACAAGATTGATAAACCCCTGGCCAGACTTATCAAAAAGAAAAGAGAAATGACCCAAATCAACAAAATCATGAATGAAAGAGGAGAGATCACAACCAACACCAAAGAAATACAAACAATT
>NW_027397108.1:571489-638730 GCF_003265705.2 Callorhinus ursinus
AGGGTTCTAGAGGGGAGGAGGGTAGGGGGATAGGTTAGCCTGGTGATGGGTATTAAAGAGGGCACATTCTGCATGGAGCACTGGGTGTTATGAACAAACAATGAATCATGGCACACTACATCAAAAACAAATGATGTAATATATGGTGATTAACATAACAATAAAAAAATTAAAAAAAAAACCAGGGAGCCTGATGCAGGGCTCGATCCCAGGACCCTGGGGTCATGACCTGAGCTGAAGACAGACGCTTAATGACTGAGCCACCCAGGCGCCCCAAGCTCGCTTAGTTTTAACTCACCATCTCTCCTTTTCCCTGGCCTTCTTTTTGGGGCTCCTGAATATCACCTACTTCTGTGTTTGGGGTTCTCCTGAGCATGTAGGACTCTATGCAGGTGTACTCAGGCCTTGCACAGAGATGTAACATGGGGGCACAGAGGCATTCTGACTGGCTGTGCCTGGATCATTGCTAGGTTTAAATTGTACTGTAATTTCACCTGTTTAAAATATGATTCCTTTTTTGAGAATTCAAACTTCTCTGAGAGGCAGGATCTAAGAGTCCATACAAGTTATACTTATACAGACAGGCCTAGGGAGGTCCATCCTGTAGTGCATCCTGCATTGTTTAATAGGCATAAGCTGTTATGTTTGTGCTGTGTGTCGTGTTGGGTTGTATATAAGCTAGACAGATCTTTTCTTCCTTAGGCCCAGGCCCATTATTTATGGGCTGAATTGTGTCCCCCTCCCAAATTCATATGTTGAAACCCTAATCCCCAATGTGACTAAATTTGGATATAGGGCCTCTAAGGAGGTAAATTAAGGTTAAATGAGCTCATGAGAGTGAGGTCTCACATGATAGCACTAGTGTTTTTATAAGAAGAGACCAGAGGGCTCTCTCTGTATTCACAGAGGAAAGACCGTGTGGGGGCATTGCAAGAAGGAAGTTGTCTGTCAGTCAGGAAGAGAGATCTTGCCAGAAACTGAATTTACTGACACCTTGATCATGGACTTCTAACTTCCAGAATTGTGAGAAGATAAATTTCTGTTGTTTAAGCAACCCAGTCTGTGGTGTTTTGTTATAGAAGTCTTAGAAGATTAATACAAGACCACTTCTGGGAGTCTGCATTTCATCCTGGAAAGTCTTTGAAGCAAATTAAGCTTGGGACATATAGCATCATCCATTTCACATTTGAAAGCAAGTATCTCTGGCTGTTGTGTAAATAGTGACATAAAAAGGAGGGCAAGAGTGAAAGTGGAAAGTCTGCCGAGAGGCTGCTGTAGTGGTCCATGGGAGAGACAATGACATTTTTCACCATTTGATTATTTAAAGCAGAAATGACAACTCTAAATTGGGCAGTCTGTAACTTATTCTAATTGTTCCTTTTATAAATATAAGGGTAAGAATATGTATCAACAATAGCACAGAGAGTGGGGATTTGGGGCTAGTAGACTGATACTATTGAAATTAATACATTTTATGTAAGATGTTACACTATTAACATAAAATTGATAGTGATAATTGTACTATTCATGATGTAACCTCTAGTTAACATGAAAAGGATGCAGAGATATATAGCTAAAAAGCCAATAAAGGAACTTAAATGAAATACTAAGGATATTTTGCCTCAAAATGAGGCAGAAAAGAAGGGATGGAGAAAAGGAAACAGATGGAACGATGAGAAATCAAATAGCAAAATGGTAAACCAAAATCAAGCTGTCTCTAAAATCATATTCAATGTAAATGGAATGACTATACCAGTTAAATGATGGAGGTTGTCTGACAGGAGGGGGGAAAAAAGCAGGATCCAGTTAAATCCTATCTACAGAAACATACTTTAATTATAAAAGCGGATAAAAAATGACAGCAAAAGGATGGGGAAAGATAGGGCATGCAAGCAATAAACAAGGGAAAGATGCAATGACTATATTAATATTAGACAAGATAGACCTTGAGATAAGAATTGATAAAGAGGGACATTTTATAATGAAAACAAGGCCAACTTATCACAAGACATAACAATTATTAATACATATGTGCCTAATAGAGCTTCCAATTATGTGAAGCAAAAATAGCCAGAATTAAAGGGAAAATAGACAGTTGCACAATCATAGTTGGAGATATTAACGTGTCCTCTCAATAAGTAAGGCAAGTAGACATAAAAATCAATAAAGAATAGAAGATATGAACAGTGCTATTAACCTCCTTGATCTAATTGTTTATAAAACGCAACATTCTGTAGCTAGAATACACATCTCTTTCGTGTGCCATGGAGCTTTCAAGATGTATGCTGATCCATAAAACAAATCTCAATTTTAAATTGATGCAACTAGTTGGATGTATGTATTAAAGCTAAACTATGCTTACCCTGTGGATCAGCAAACCTATTTATAGGTATTACCATTGAGAATCGAATGTACCAAAAGGCGAGCACAAGATTGTGCACAGCAACTTTATTCATAATACCCTAGTTCTAGAAAGCAGCTAAATGCCCATCAGCAGGAGAATGGAGACATAGTGATATATTCATTTAAGACAATATAACACAGGTAGAAAAATAAACTTTTGCTACACAGGACAGTATGGATGATCTTGTAGATATAATGAAAAGCTCCAGAATCCAGGTCTAAATCTAGTCATACTGTATGATTCCATTTATGTGAAGTTCAAGAACAGGCAAAATGAATCAACAGTTATAGAAGGCAGAAGAGTTGGAATAGCTATTACTTCCTGGGGTGGGAGACATTGCCTGAGAGGGGAACAAGGGAGCATTCTACATGCTGACAATTTATGTCTTCCATAGGTAGAAGTTAAGTCCAAGTCAAGGTAACTGACTGGTCTAGTTCAAGAGGCTCAGCCTCAACCCAGCAAAACGAACTTTGTAAGGATCTTGGTTTTCCAGTCAGTATTCCTAGGGGTTCCACATGGTTCCCACAGTAGTACTGGTAGATCATCTCTCTGCATCCTTTCCCCATCACCCATGGATTCTTTCCAAATATGATGACTTGAACTATATGTTCTTTTGGATAGAAGCTTGAAAACAGGTGATCTTTGTACTAATTATATAAAGAGATTTTCTTGATCAAATTACTGATTGAATCAATCTTATAATGAGACCTTTAAAAAAATAAATGGTAGTTGCATTTATTTTTTAAAGAATTAAAAAAATTTTAAGTAATCTCTACACTCATTATGGGGCTTGAACTCACAACCCTGAGATCAAGAGTCACATGCTCCACCAACTGAGCCAGCCAGGCACCCCTACAATGAGACCTTTTGATTGACCTAAAAATACAAATTGTTTAGAACTCTTTAGGAGCACAAACCTTCCTAAACTGATATACTGACTAATCTTTGAAGTGTGGTCTCAATAGGCAAAACTTTTTGGACAGTTGAAGTTATTGTGAACTCGTGAAAAAGAATTTTTTAATAAAAGGATTTCCTACTTTTCATATATTTCTTGCCGTTAGGTGTCCTTTCTTGATTTTTCCCCCTGTTATTCGTGGTATGTCTCATAGTAAGCATAACTTCACACAAGCCCAGACAAGCTCGGGCAGCCTTGCATAAAACTTTTGATAGAAATGGATTATACATTGTGGTTTTCCCACGGTGCCACAGTGGGAGAGTCTGCTTTGTGTGAATGGAGGTCGTGGTTCTTGGATTCCCCACGAAAGATTTACATGAGGATCCGCTCTTGAATAAAGACAGCCAGAAGAAAAGTAGTAAGCAGAGAGCAGTTTATTGAGGACAGTATAATCTCAAGGTGGGAGAGCAGGGAGACCCAGAGGTGGCAACTATACTGGGGTTAGGGATATCTTTTCTTTTTATGTTTGCACAGGTTGTGGGTCATAGCTAGGGGGGTCTCTGACTGAGATTGTTTCCAGTCGTCTAAGGGACTCCTCCTATGGGCGGGGAGGGAAAGTGTTTGGCCCTACAAGGTTCTGGCCAGAACAGTCATGGCCGTCTTCGGGTGGGGGGGCAGGGCGGTCAAAACCGCAATGTAAAGATATTATAATGAATCTATAGGTTACCCTGGGGCAGAGGTTGAACAGGAGAGCGCATGTTCTGCACTTGTAGCTCTTGGTCTGTCAGCCCTGGCGTGTTGGAAGCCATAAGGCCAGTATGTTAAGAGCCACAAAATCAAGATGTTGTGCCTTCAGGCAGGCTTCTAATGTGTCATCTATTTATCACCGCTTTTGCCTCCATCTCCTGTCTGACTAACTGCCTACTCTATCGGTAGCTTTAGGGACATCAGATAAGTCTCATACACATAGATGTGTGATAGTATAGTATGTGTTAGTAAAACAAGTGTTAAGAGTCAGACCTGAATCTAAACAGTGGCTTGGTTCTTAGCTGCTGTGCAACGTTAGGCAAGTTACTAAAACTCTCTGAGCTTCAGTTTCCTTACCTGTATAATGTAATTAATAATCATTGCCTCACAGGGTTATTGTGAGGTTAAACATCTAGAATGGTGTCAAGCATATTATAAGGGCTCAATAAACAATGATTTTATTATTTTATGATGATGATAATGCTGCTGCTGGTGATGCCATTAAACTTAGTGGAATTCTGACCTCCTCCTTCCATAAATATAGGCAAAAACATCAGCACACAGTTATGCAAAATTAAATGAGTTCTTTTGCTCTTTACTTTCTGGATAATGGGGCTTATAAATTCTTCATAAAGCACTTTGGATTCTGGAACTAAAACTCTGAAGAAGTCTAATGACTAAATAAAATTTAAATGCCATTAGTACTTCACATAATTATCACAAAATGCCAGAGGGATATTTGGAAAATAAATAAATAGAGTCAGCTATTTTGTTCTCTTTAAGATTTCTACCAAGATGTTAATAGACAGAAAAACATTAAAGATACTGTATGAATTTTTTTTGTTTTAATTTTTTTAAATCCCACATTGCTTAGCGGGGGAGGATATGACTATTAGCAAATTTCAGAGTAGTTTATTAGCTTTTATTAGTTTTTAGCTTTTAGAATCAGAGTTAGTTTTGTGAATCACCTAATTACACTCAATGTTGGTGCTGTTGACATTCTGCACAGTCACTGTAGAACAATGCATGTGTGGCATGTGTACTCTATAGTTAAATCTGACAGAATCATTCTTAATGTCTGGGGATTTAGGGACCATTGTAAAATAATTGGCATGGAAACTGAAAGTGTTTTTCTCTTCTTAAATCGCAGTATTGCACTTAACACAACATATATGGACAAGGGGCTGGGAAAGAGTACAGGGCTCTATTATTAAGAAATAAAATGATTAATATATATTTGTTACAAATTTTCTGTTATCAGTGAAAGAGAAGATTGAATGACATGCTTAGGTCTGTTTGAAAGAAGCAGGAATTTGATTCAAGTGAAATTTTATTTATTATTTTATTATTTATTTATTTCATTATTATTTATTATAGTTTATTATTTAATTTGTGTAAGAAACTAAGCATTTTACATATATTATCTGATTTAATCTTTCAGTGCCCCTGTGAGGAGGTGCTCAGTGGAAAATACTGTATTCTTTCAACAACAAATACTTACTGACTACTTACTAGGTATCAGTCATTATGCAGGACATTGGGATTCACCAAGTATGTTTTCTGCTTTCTGAACTCTCGCAAAGGGTGGGAATCACCAATATATAAATGGGAAAAAATACAGTTTTAATAAGTAGGGATAGTAAGAATAAAGTATCAGTATTGATTTTTTTTTTAAAGATTTAAAAAAAATTTTTTTTGAGAGAGAGAGAGTGTGCGCACACAAGAGCAGAGGTTGAGGGGAGTGGGAGAAGGAGAAGCAGATTTCCCTGCTGAGCAGGGAGCCCAATGCAAGGCTAGATCCCAGGACCCTGAGATCATGACCTGAGCTGAAGGCAGAAGCTTAACCGACTGAGCCAGCCAGATGCCCATATCAGCATTGATTTCTAAGCGTAGTTGATTTGTAGGTAGGCATTCTTAAAACAGTCACTATATCACTTTGGAATTGGAAGATTCCCCAAGATTCAGATTGTAGGGCAGGGATGTCTCAGACCTCCTTTACTGTCAAAGATTTAGTGACTATGTACGCCGCACATCTGTGACGGCATTGTGCTATGGCATGTGGAGTGCACAGCCATGCCCATCACTGAAGGTGATGGCCTGGATAAGCATACCTGGCTCCCTCTTCCACACACTGAGTATCACAGATGGGGCCTGGAGGGTGTGTTTCTGATGGTGGTATTTCCAGAGATGTCTCTGAACGAGAGCAGGTGTAGGGGACTTAAGTATCTGGAGTGACGGCCCGAGCCTCTCCTTTGCCCGTGGATGGGGGCAGATCTCAGAAAAGCGCTGCCAGTGTCTGCTCCCACTGGCCTCTGGTCCTTGGATGGGCTTTCTCATTGTTTAAATCTGCACAGAGCTAGACAGCAACTGGCCAGAGGGGCTGAATTTACCACATCTCTCCTTGTCTGGAGGAGGCCGTATGTCCTAAAAGCTCCAGGGAGTCTTCCTCTCTGTCATCCCCCTCAGGGCAGCAGCTTACTGCTCTGACTCTGGCAAGAGCTGTTTAGTTGTTCATGGCCCACTGGCTTGCAGTTTATGTAGACAATGTAGGAATTACAACCATGAGCATGCAGGGTCACTGTCCTTCTTGAAAGATAGTGGATCTCAGTCCTTGGATGCATGTTAGAACTTCTAAAAATACCTATGCCTGGATGCTGTACAGACCACGAAGTCAAATAGCTGCGGCTGTCTGTGGTCCAAGTATCGGTAGATTTTAAAATCTTCTCATGTGCTTCTAATGTGGCCAGGGTTGCAAATGACTAATTCACTGACTCAGGATGAACACACTCAGTAGTTAAAAGAGGTGATTAATATTGAGGCAAAACCAATGGATAAATAGCATGGAGCATTAGCGCAGAAAAAAATGAATCAAACTTTCGAGTAGATGAAATGGAGCAACAACAACAAAATTACTTTCTGAAATTGGATTTCACAATTCAGTAAAATAACTAAAAAAATAGATATCTAGGAAACCAAGTGGCATAAGTAGGTTACAAGATGGGAAAATATAAAGAAATGGAAATCAGAAGTGAAAGATAGGTAACTGATGACGAAGAAGGAAAGAAAAATAGAGGATAGGTAATAACGAAAGAAATAACAGAACCTTTTCAGAGATAGAAGAATGACTTAAAGGCTCCATGGCTCCCAACTAGTATTGAAATTAAAGGCCACAATATCAAGTGGGAGCAAAAGAACAACATATAACTGATTATTTAGTTTAACGCCAGAACTCTAAGGATCACATATATAGCTAAGAGAACATTCTAATCTTAGGAAAAAAATTTTTTTTTTTTTGAGAATACAAGATGCAATTGGTATGTCATCCATCTATCCTATGTAAGAAATTATTCAAGAATAATACAAAAGGGTTGAGTCATCTTTTAAAAGGGTGAGGATAGTATAAAATGAATATATGATGTGGGTGGTTGGCCAAGTGGAGAGAGACTTGGAGTGAAAGCATCCTTATAATTTCATTTGGGCCACGGAAATAAAATGGTCAAGTAATCTATCTTGGTTGGTAGCATGACTACTTAATCTGGATTCATCAGTAGTGAAATGTAGGTTTCATTATAACTGTTGGGAACTGATATATATATATATATATATATGGGACACCTGGGTGGCTCAGTCAGCTAAGCGTCTGGCTTGGGCTCAGGTCATGATCCCAGTGTCAGGCTCTCTGCTCAGCGGGGAGTCTGCTTCTCCCTTTACCCCTCCCCCTGCTCATGTTCTCGTGCTCTCTCTCTCCCTCTCTCTCAAATAAATAAAATCTTAAAAAAAAAAGAATGGATATACAAACAGTAATAATAATGAAGTGTGATTATCTTTCCAAAGTAACCAGTGGTGGTGGGTGTGGGGAATAATATGGAAAAAAAAATAAACTTGCCAGAAAGAGTAAAAATGAGAACAAACATAACAATGATAAATAGATAAAATGAAATTAAAGTATAAGCATAAAACCACATTATCAATTATCACATTACATAAAAAATACAATTTCCATTACACAATTCAGAGACTCCATACGTGATTAAAATGCAAAAGTACTCAAAGAAGAGCGAATAACTATTGGTGACTGTTAAGACCATATTACTTAAGTGGGCCAAACCTAGGACAATAGAAATAAAAATGACTTGGACCGAGTAAAATTATGGTAGTAGGTTTTAATATAGCAAAATGTTAGTGATCAATTCAATAAAAAAGCCAGACTACCTTGTATTTTACTTATGTAATTAAAAGCCCAAAGCAGTATATACTAAAGAAATATTCTAGCTTATGTGCAAAGAGCAAGTATTATTTTTTGGTTCACAGGCATGTACAATGATTAAAAAATGAGTAAGACCATAACCTACTAAAAATTTAGAGATTTTGCAAGTCACATTTCTTATTATGGCCAATAAAACTAGAAACCAACAGTACAATTACTATAAAAATCCTGTAATTTAAAACAGAAACCCTCAATTAAAGAAAATATTTAAAATATCACAAATTATCTATATAAACAACAAAAGATCAGCTTGCATTATGGCTTATGTGACATTAGCCATTACTTTATTTGGAGAAAATTAGTTTTATTAAAACAAAGTCTCATAATAAATATAAACTATTTAGCTTGAGAAACTAGAAAATGCGTGGTAACAATATACTTATAAGAATGAAGCTACTTGGGCGCCTGGGTGGCTCAGTTGGTTAAGCGACTGCCTTCGGCTCAGGTCATGATCCTGGAGTCCCGGGATCGAGTCCCGCATTGGCCTCCCTGCTCAGCAGGGAGTCTGCTTCTCCCTCTGACCCTCTTCCCTCTCGTGCTCTCTATCTCTCATTCTCTCTCTCTCAAACAAATAAAATCTTTAAAAAAAAAAAATGAAGCTACTGATAATTAGTGATGTAAAAGATAAAATTAAAGAAAATTAAAGATAAAAGTATATTGTCAAAAAAATAAATATACCCCAAAATATGGGCCTAAAGGGCCTAAATATACCCCAAAATATGGGTCTAATATATGGGGTTTTTCTAAAGAAAAAGCAAATGGAAAATATGAAAAGATAAATGTATACAATAATTAGAAAAGTACAGTTGATGGTACCACAGACACTGAAAAAATAAACAATTTATAAGAGAACATTACTTGTATTTTTTCTGAGGATGATACTTTATTGATAACTGGTTTCTTATTTTAATATTCTGGGCATATTTATTTCAGCATTGTTCAGCAAACCCTCGACCCCATCACTGTTGGCACTTCATTTAGGTCTGACAACTTTCTTCATAGTACTAAGGTACTCACATTGTGTTATACCACTTTCATCTTTCAAATAGTACTACTTTTTAGCTATAGAATAGGGTTGTTTATCATGAACTCCTATAATCAATTCTAGCTTGATACTTCAAGAAAGAATTCACTTAGCAGAATCAACTTATTTGTTTGTTGTTTTCCTGAGCCAAGAGACTCCCTTGTGACTTCTTTTGTATCAGCTAGACACAAGAAGGGCACTCTCTTCTTTAATAATAACTTTATTCCCAAGACTCAGCATTGTGGGGCAGTTCAATATCAAGTTTTCAGACTACTGCCATCATTGAACTGGTTGAAATGTGTTTTTATTATAATAGGAATAAATTTCATTATGCTATTGTATTATCCATGAAAATGCATTAAAACTAACCATGTTCAGGTTAGTCATTGAAACTTCAACAATTACATATAAGTATACTTCCTCTTGAGTATAAAAATCAGTGTCTCAACATTGAGGCTCTTGGAAAGTGATTGGAAATTGCGACGGTAACTCTTGGTGGGGCATGACTTTAAAATTGACATGGAAGGTCTCTAGAGTCAAGCACAGAGCCTTTGAATTAAACTGAGCAACACAACTGCTGATAGAAATGCCCAACATTGGGTATTATCATTTAAAAATGGCCGTTTTGGTATATTGGAAAATTTCTCCCCATGTTTTCTCTAGATTTTTCCACTTACTACAACTACCTAGGCCTCCAATGCTGGAACCAGATCCTTTGGCTTAATTAGGTACAAACCTCCTTTCCATTGGCTTGTCCACATGTAGCTTTATATGCACACCCAAAGCAAGCTTTAATAGGTGCTTTGGCTTATGTTGATAAACAAGAGAAAGAAAATGTCAGGTAGTTTCAACATTTTTTAATTAAAGTGTGGTTTTCTTCTACTACTCCCTACAGTTTGACTAACAGATATTATAATATCTTAGTGTTATATTAAGATTATAATAGTTTGTTTAAAGGAATATTGTAACTCACTGTTTCTGCTACTCAAAGTAGAACCCAAATTTTCCTTAAAACAGAGAAATAAGGTCATGAATTTTAATACTTTTATTCTGCAAGACATATGTCCACTGGATCTTATTTTGTGTTTTTTGTTTTTCTGTTCCTCCAAAGCATGAAATTAAAATAGCTGAAGTAAAATGAGTAAGTGATAGGGTGTATGATTTTAGTTCATTTGTTGTGGTAGTATTCTAAGTTAAATTATGTTTGAATTTTGTTATCATCTGTGTATTCTTACAGAGAGACAAATTTTTTTTCTGTTGAAATCCTTGAATTTGTAACTTAAACCTTGAATTATGGCAGATAAAATTATCTGAATTGCTATAATGCACTTATCACGAAGCTCCATTTCCCTATGCAACAGGATGGAGAGGATACAAAATGATATTTATTATTTAAGAGATGATGTATCAAGCAAGAAAAGCATATAAACCAATATATTTATTTTCAGGTGTTTAAATGAAAAATACTAAGCTGAAATGTTTGATGGTCAAAGAAGCAATTTATAATGAGTATGTGATAATATCGTAGACTTTACTCCTACTTTACATCACTAAAGTCTGCATAGGTTGATCTTAAATTCTGTGGAAAGGTTTGTAACTCCTTAAGCTGTCCTTGTCTCATCTTGATCCTTCCCTAGGAAAGGGAATTAGGTTGTTTAGTATCTTTATAAAATTGTCATACATTTCTGTATTTTTCCTTCAAAGCAACAGCAATGATAGTTTATAGAATGCTTTCATGTACACATAATCCTGAGGATTATTGTTCTGATTTAATGACTTGATAAGAACATGCGTCTCTCCAGTAACAGAGCTGGAAACTCTGAAGAACTGCTTTGGGATTTAGGATGCAAGGCATGTATAATTTCATATTTTCATGGATAAAATAGGTAAGCTGTCACAGAGTAATTATGTGCATATGGGAATGTTTGTTATTTCTACCAGGCCCCTGTAGCTTCACTTCCTTTCATACCTGGCTCCAACATGTTCTTCAGTTCAACTTCAGTTCCTAGAAATATTGTTCACTTTTTTGATCCTGTTGTCCTTTCATCATGTTTGCCTGGCAAAATCCCAACAATGCTTCAATCTAATTGTCCATCTTATTTAAACCTACACCAAAGTTGTCCAACACTGCTGGCCACAGATGTTAATATCTATCAATTCATAATCTCTGTTTTTTTCCAAGGGGGAAGAACTGTGTCATGGAAATATCATGGATGCCATTTCTCTATTCCCTGACTGTTGATATCCCTTCATAACTTCTTGTTTTTCAGCATCTGCTATTAGCATGACATTGACTTGGAATATATTTTATTTTAAACTTATATATCTTTAACCTAATCTTGGAACTAATTATTTGAAAAGAACATGTTTTCCAAAAGAAATACAAGATACAGGTGGCGGCTGGTTCCTGAGGGAGTTGGGTCCTGCAGAGTGAAGATTTAAATTCCAAGGTCATGGCAAAACATCTGAAGTTCATTGCCAGGACTGTGGTGGTACAGGAAGGGAACATAGAAGGTGCATACAGGACCCTAAACAGAATCCTCACCATGGATGGGCCCATTGAGGACATTAAGCGACGGTGGTACTGCGACAGCAGTACTATGAAAAGCCTTGTTGCCAACGACGACGGGAAAGCTACGAAACCTGTCCCCGGATCTACAACATGGAAATGGCTCACAAGATCAACTTCTTGATGTGAAAGAACCGGCCAGATCCATGGCAGGGCTGCCGAGGCCTGTGGATCGTAGGCCCAGTATGAAAATCCCTATCCAGCTGTCTCCTTTCTTTCTCCAGTCCCATTTTCTCTTACTTTTCTTACAATAAATTTGATCATGAATGTGCAAGAAGGCCTGCATATATAGAAGCAATCCTATAGTCAGCAATGGACCCTCTCTTTTATTATGTGAAGGAGAAACTAAGTCAAAAAGTAGTCTAAGAGTAGAATGGTGGTTGCCAAGGGCTGGTTGGGAATGGGGAATTAGTGTTTCAAGGGTACGGAATTTCAGTTGGGGAAGCTGAAAAAGTTCTAGAGACAGATGGTGGTGATACTTGCACAACAATGTGAATGTACTTAATGCCACTGAACTGTATACTTGCATGGTGAAAATGGCAAATTCCATGTATATTTAGATATAATAAAAATTTTTTAAGTAGTCTGGGAGAGGTGAGGAACTTTTCTAAAATGTAGTGGAATATATCTACCATTTCCTACTCAATTCTTATGAAACCCAAAGCAAGACATTATTGGAAAAGCATCTGTTACTCTTTACTGAACTGTCCCCTCCCACCAACTGTTAGATAAAAGGAGAGGAGAGGAGCCATCTACGTATTTGGAATAAATTTTGCTACTGAAACACCAAAAAAAAAAAAAATACAAGATACAAATAAAACATAATATTATATAAAGCTTGTATCACCAAGTAATATGGAACAAAAGTCAACTTATCTCTAAATTGACATGATATAGTTCCACAGACTATGCCCCTGAACATTATTGGTTAGGGAAATATTCTCAGTGCCAGATGTTTCATTACTTGGGTGTATTTTTATAAAATGGAAACTCATTGATTGCCATCAGATGGAAATTAGAAAGAAAATCAAGTATTTAAAATCATCTCAGTTTATTTTACCTGATATTTTTAAGCATAAACATATATGTATATACACACACACACTCATCCATTTAAATATAAATGCATATGTATATATGTAGGATTTTGCTGAACTCATGCAGTGAATTTTACTAAAATTATTGTAATATTTTTATAAACGTGTTTTCAATTCTTTTGGCAATACCTGCCGTAAGTGTACATGCTAAATGTTGTAAAGTGTACATGCTAAATGTACATGCTAGTATGTTTATAGAAAATGAAGATAATATTCATCTGAATTTCTTTTAAAAATAGTGTGAATGTCTTTAACTCAACTCTGGGTATCAAAGGCCAGATGACCAAGACGTTTGTGTAGATTTAAAGCATCACTGATAATTACCTTTACCATTGCTTTTTATTTTTTCATTCGGATTTGAGTTACTGTTACAGTCTTTTCATTTCAGTTTTGAAGAACTCCTTTAGTATTTCTTACAGGACAAATGTGTTAGCAATGAACTCTTTCAGTTTTGTTTATCAGGGAATGTCTTTTATTTTATAACACTGCTTAGCTTTTGTTGCTTGTTGGTGCATAGCCTCCAGGTTAACCAGAAGTGGATACTTAGGATATTCTCAGGTCTTCCTTGAGCATATGCGCAGCCCTGGACATGCGCATAGCCCTATGTATGTGCCTTCTAGATTGCTAGGAATACGTTACAGTTTTTCTTCCTTTTTTATTTTTATTTTTTAAAATAATTTTTTATTGTTATGTTAATCACCATACATTACATCATTAGTTTTTGATGTAGTGTTCCATGATTCATTGTTTGGGCATAACACCCAGTGCTCCACGCAGAATGTGCCCTCTTTAATACCCATCACCAGGCTGACCCATCCCCCCACCCCCCTCCCCTCTAGAACCCTCAGTTTGTTTCTTAGAGTCCGTCGTCTCTCATGGTTCACTCCCCCTCCGACTTACTCCCCTTCATTCTTCCCTTCCTGCTATCTTCTTCTTTTTCTTTTTTCTTAACATATGTTGTATTATTTGTTTCAGAAGTACAGATCTGTGATTCAACAGTCTTGCACACTTCACAGCGCTCACCATAGCACATACCCTCCCCAATGTCTATCACCCAGCCACCCCATCCCTCCCACCCCCCACCACTCCAGCAACCCTCAGTTTGTTTCCTGAGATTAAGAATTCCTCATATCAGTGAGGTCATATGATACATGACTTTCTCTGATTGACTTATTTCGCTCAGCATAACACCCTCCAGTTCCATGCATGTGTTGCAAATGGCAAGATCTCATTCCTTTTGATGGCTGCATAATATTCCATTGTGTATATATACCACTTCTTCTTTATCCATTCATCTGTCGATGGACATCTTGGCTCTTTCCACAGTTTGGCTATTGTAGACATTGCTGCTAGAAACATTGGGGTGCACGTACTCCTTCGGGTCCCTACATTTGTATCTTTGTGGTAATACCCAGTAGTGCAATTGCTGGATCATATGGTAGCTCTATTTTCAACTGTTTGAGGAACCTCCATACTGTTTTCCAGAGTGGTTGCACCAGCTTGCATTCCCACCAGCAGTGTAGGAGGGATCCCCTTTCTCCGCATCCCCGCCAACATCTGTCGTTCCCTGACTTGTTAATTTTAGCCATTCTGACGGGTGTGAGGTGGTATCTCATTGAGGTTTTGATTTGGATTTCCCTGATGCCGAGCGATGTTGAGCACTTTTTCATGTGTCTGTTGGCCATTTGGATGTCTTCTTTGGAAAAATGTCTGTTCATGTCTTCTGCCCATTTCTTGATTGGATTATTTGTTCCTTGGGTGTTGGGTTTGATAAGTTCTTTATAGATTTTGGATACTAGCCCTTTATCTGATATGTCATTTGCAAATATCTTCTCCCATTCTGTCGGTTGTCTTTTGGTTTTGTGGACTGTTTCTTTTGCTGTGCAAAAGCTTTTTATCTTGATGAAATCCCAGTAGTTCATTTTTGCCCTGGCTTCCCGTGCCTTTGGCGATGTTTCTAGGAAGAAGTTTCTGCAGCTGAGGTTGAAGAGCTTGCTACCTGTGTTCTCCTTTAGGATTTTGATGGACTCCTGTCTCACGTTTAGGTCTTTCAACCTTTTGGAGTCTATTTTTGTGTGTGGTGTAAAGAAATGGTCCCATTTCATTCTTCTGCATGTGGCTGTCCAATTTTCCCAACACCATTTGTTGAAGAGACTGTCTTTATTCCATTGGACATTCTTTCCTGCTTTGTCAAAGATGAGTTGGCCCTAGAGTTGAGGGTCCATTTCTGGGCTCTCGATTCTGTTCCATTGAACTATGTGTCTGTTTTTGTGCCAGTACCATACTGTGGTCTGAAAATATGCACGAAATAATCCCATTCTTTTGGTAGCGGTTGAGACCTGATTTGTGACCTAGGATGTGATCAATTCTGGAGAATGTCCATGGGCACTAGAGAAGAATGTGTATTCCGTTGCTATGGGATGGAATGTTCTGAATATGTCTGTGAAGTCCATTTGGTCCAATGTTTCATTTAAGGTCTTTATTTCCTTGTTGATCTTTTGGTTAGATGATCTGTCCATTTCAGTGAGGGGGGTGTTAAAGTCCCCCACTATTATTGTATTGTTGTCAATGTGTTTGTTTGCTTTTGTTATTAATTGCTTTATATAATTGGCTGCTCCCATGTTAGGGGCATAGATATTTACAATTGTTAGATCTTCTTGTTGGATAGACCCTTTAAGTAGGATATAGTGTCCTTCCTCATCTCTTATTACAGTCTTTGTTTTAAAATCTAATTTGTCTGATATAAGGATTGCCACCCCAGCTTTCTTTTGGTGTCCATTAGCATGGTAAATGGTTTTCCACCCCCTCACTTTCAATCTGGGAGTGTCTTTGGGTCTAAAATGGGTCTCTTGCAGACAGCATATTGATGTGTCTTGTTTTTAATCCAATCTGATAGCCTGTGTCTTTTGATTGGGGCATTTAGCCCATTCACATTCAGGGTAACTATTGAAAGGTATGAATTTAGTGCCAGTGTATTGCCTGTAAGGTGACTGTTACTGTATATTGTCTGTGTTCCTCTCTGATCTATGCTGCTTTTAGGCTCTCTCTTTACTTAGAGGACCCCTTTCAATATTTCTTGGAGGGCTGGTTTCGTGTTTGCAAATTCCTTTAGTTTTTGTTTGTCCTGGAAGCTCTTTATCTCTCCTTCAATTTTCAATGAGAGCCTAGCTGGATATAGTATTCTTGGCTGCATATTTTTCTCGTTTATTGCTTTGAAGATATCATGCCAGTGTTTTCTGGCAGGTCTCTGTGGATAGGTCTGTTGCCAATCTAATATTTGTACCATTGTAGGTTACATATCTCTTCTCCCGAGCTGCTTTCAGGATTTTCTCTTTGTCTCTGAGACTCGTAAGTTTTACTATTAGATGTCGGGGTATTGACCTATCTTTATTGATTTTGAGAGGGGTTCTCTGTGCCTCCTGGATTTTGATGCCTGTTTCCTTCCTCACATTAGGGAAGTTCTCTGCTCTTATTTGCTCCAATATACCTTCCGCCCCTCTCTCTCTTTTTTCTTCTTCTGGGGTCCCAATTATTCTAATGTTGTTTCGTCTTATTGTATCGCTTATCTCTCGAATTCTGCCCTCGTGATCCTGTAGTTGTTTCTCTCTCTCTTTCTCAGCCTCTTTATTTTCCACCATTTGGTCTTCTATATCGCTGATTCTCTCTTCTGTCTTATTTATCCTAGCAGTTAGTGCCCCCATTTTTGAGTGCACCTCATTAGTAGCCTTTTTGATTTCGACTTGGTTAGATTTTAGTTCTTTTATTTCTCCAGAAAGGGTGTGTCTGATAACTTCCACGCTTTTTTCAAGCCCAGCTAGTATCTTTAAAGTCATGATTCTGAACTCTAGGACCGACATTGTACTAATGTCCGTATTGAGTAGGTCCCTGGCTGTTGGTACTACCTCTTGTTCTTTTTGCTGAGGTGATTTTTTTCGTCTTGTTATTTTGTCCAGAGGAGAACAGATGAATGAGAGAACAAAATGCTAACAGGTTAACAACATCCCCAGCAAATATACTGTATACAAATCAGAAAAGACCTGAAAGCAGAGGAAATGAAAGGGAAAGAAAGAAAAAAGAAAGAGAAAAGAAAGAAAGAAAAAAAAAAACAAAAAGAAAGATAAAAACAAAAACAGAACATTACAAGAAAAACAGAATATGATCAAATATGATCAGGTTAGTGCATAGATCAGTGCCACACCCTAGATTTTGGGCGTATTTTGGTCTGTTAGAAAAAAGTGCCTGCTAAAATTTGAAAGGAAGAAAGACATATATGTACAAAATAAGGGTTGATACAATGAAGGGATGGAAGATGACTGTAAAGATGAAAATTATAGAAGATTTTATAAAAGGAATTGATAAGTTGTTTGAAAAAAGAAAGAAGAAGATTTAAAAAAAAAAGGGAGAGAATGTAATCAGGCAGGAGACTAGAACAAAGCCATACACTAGTGATTTAGGGTATATTTTGATCTGTTAGAAGAAACTGTATCTCAAAATTTTAAAGAGAGAACAACTTATATATATATGCCAAAAATAAGGATAACTACTATGAAGGGATAAAATATGACTCTAAAAATGAAAAATAAAAAAATGTTTTTTTTAAAAAAGGGATTGATAAGATGTTGGTTGAAAAAGGGAAAAAGAAAAATTCAAAAAACACAGTTAAAAAATTAACTTTGAAAAACTAAAGAATCATGGTAAAATAAGCCATGAATTCTATATGCAGTTTTCCCCTAGCGCTAGAGTTCTCCCGTTCTCCTTGATCGGTAAACTTGGTCTTGGCTTGCTGCCTGTTCGTGCTGATCTTCTGGGGGATGGGCCTGTTGCCGTGGTTCCCAAATGTCTTTGCTGGAGGCGGAATTACCCCGCCCTTGTCGGTTCGGATTAAGGAAGCTGCTTGGGTTTGCTCTCAGGAGCTTTTGTTCCCTGCAAGCTCTGGTACAGCTTTGGAGGACCAGGGTGAAAATGGTGGCTTCCCAATCTCCGCCCAGGGGAGTTGAGAACTCAGGGCCCCGCTCCTCAGTGTGCCCCCAGAGAAAAGCAGTCACTCCCGTCTCCCTGGTCTCCGGCCGCACTCCATGCTCACCCGGCCTGTGACCAAGCATTTCTATCTCTGGCACCCGACCCTGTGTGGAGTCTCCAAACCCAGCAGATCCCTGCGGTGCGCTCCCGCGCCGCTCCTCCCGGGGGAGGAAGAGGAGTCTCCCCAGCTCTGCCGCTTGTTGGGTCCCTGCTGGAGGAGCAGTGGCCCGACTGGGCCGCGGATCACAGTTTATGGCCACCCGGAGCTGAGAGCCCGCGCCTCGGCTCCGTCTCTGCAGCCGGCTTCCCCGCTCTGATACCTGGGACCTCTGCCGCACTCAGGCACCCCCAGTCTTTCTGTGACCCTGAGGGTCCTGAGACCCCACTGTCCCGCGAGGGTTCCACCCCCCGCTTAGCCACTGGAGCGACGGTTCCTCAGCGGAGCTGTCTTCTAAAAGTTACGATTTTGTGCTCCACGGCTCTAGCACTTGCCAGAAGCAGCCAACAGAGGCCCCCTCCCCCACCGTCTATCCTCCCGAATATCACCTCGGATTCACTTCTCCTCATGTCCTTCCTTCCAGTAAGTGGTCGCTTCTCTGTTCAGAGTTGTTGCTACTCTCTTCTTCGGTCTCCTGTTGAGTTCGTAGGTGTTCAGAATGGTTTGATCCCTATCCAGCTGAATTCCTGAGACCAGACGAAATCCAGGTCTCCACTCCTCTGCCATCTTCTCCGCCCCCACGTTACAGTTTTTCAACCCCCTCTATGGACATCTAATTCCTCAGCTTTTCCCTTTATTCATTTTTATTTTTTTTATTATTATGTTAATCACCATACATTACATCATTAGTTTTTGATGTAATGTTCCATGATTCATTATTTCCATATAACGCCCAGTGCTCCATGCAGAACATGCCCTCTTTAATACCCATCAGCAGGTTAACCCATCCTCCCACCCCCCTCCCTTCTAGAACCCTAGTTTGTTTTTCAGAATCCATCTTCTCTCATCATTCATCTCCCCCTCTGATTTCCCCCCTTCATTCTTCGCCTCTTGTTATCTTCTTTTTTTTTTTTTTAACATATAGTGTATTATTTGTTTCAGAGGTACAGATCTGTAATTCAACAGTGTTGCACAATTCACAGCACTCACCATAGCACAAATCCTCCCCAGTGTCTATCACCCAGCTGCCCCATCCCTCCCACCTCCCCACCATTCCAGCAACCCTCACTTTGTTTCCTGAGATTAAGAATTCTCATATCAGTGAGGTCATATGATACATGTCTTCCTCTGATTGACTTATTTTGCTCAGCATAACCCCCTCCAGTTCCATCCACATTGTTGTAAATGGCAAGATTTCATTCCTTTTGATGGCTGCATAATATTCCATTGTGTATATTTACCACATCTTCTTTATCCATTCATGTGTTGATGGACATCTTGGCTCTTTCCATAGTTTGGCTGTTGTGGAAATTGCTGCTATAAACATTGGGGTGCACGTACCCGTTTGGATCCCTACATTTGTGGCTTTGGGGTAAATACCCAGTAGTTCAGCTTTTCCTTTTAAACTTCATGATTAGCCTATTGTTTGAACTGTTATCCACTTCCTCAGGCATTCATGATGTTAAGCAATTGCCTCTAATTGTTTTTGACATATTTCTCCACTTAATACTTTCTCCCATGGAGTCTTTGCACTGAGTGAACTTTGAGTCAGTGCTTATAGACTGATTGTCTGTGTCCCCCACCACCCCCCAATTCATATGTTGAAATCTAATCCCCAATGTGATGGTATTTGGAGCTGGGGCCTTTGTGAGGTGATTAGGCCATGAGGTAGGAGCCCTCATGAGTAGGATTAGTGCCCTTAATAAAAGAGACTCCAGAGAGCTCTTTCACTCCTTTTGTTGTGTGAAGACACAGTTAGAAGACTGCCTTTTGTTAATCAGCAGGCAGGCTCTTCCCAGACCCTGAATCTTTGGGTGCCTTGATTTTTGGACTTCCCATCCTCCAGAACTCTTTGAAATAACTGTTTGTTGTTTAAGCCATTCAGTCTATGACATTTTTGTTATAGCAGCCTAAGTATGGACTAAGACAGTCAGTTAAAGACTGGCTTTGCCAGTGGAATCTTCTAGGGAACTACCAAACTGGTTAAATGATGAAAATTCTCTTGAATGGGGCATTGAAAGGGCTCCAGTCCTGTTTTTCTTCCTCCATTGACTGCCAAACTGTTGGTTTTCCTGTGATTGTGAAGCTGTTGTTTTCAAGGCTATCACAGATGGCAAGGGGTGAATAGGAATAGGGCATGTTAAAAATGCCATGAACCTCTCTGTTCTTCCCGAGATTTAGCAATTTTTTTGAATTAAACACTCTCTAGATTGCTGCAAACCATCAGTTAATTCCAGAGTTCTGAAAGGTTGATTCTGACCATTAAACACACACACACACACACACACACACACACACACACACACAGAGTTTTCTTGTGTCTTTTATGGAAGGTTTTGGAGATTTTTACTAATACCACCTATTCAGTTTCTCCTTGATTCTTATTTTGATCAGCGTGAGATAGGTATGTTAACAATATCAAAACTGTACTACTTAGAGGCAGGTAAAAGGGGTTGTGCCCATCTTAGTACCTGCACAGTCCACACAACTTCTATACAGAGAACATGCCCATGGTAGCTTAATACCATATTAATGGTGGCTATTGGCTTAAAAACAAGCAACAAACAAATAATAATAAAAAATAATGGTCACCCAAAACAAGTGAAAGGTTAAAAGCAAGTGTGGGAATCCCAGGTCTGCAGATGGTTCATTTGCCTGATTCTGGTTTTCCTAATCTATAGTGATACCAGAGACTTCCCAGATTACTCTTGAGTATTAGCTACAGCATAAATCTGTGTGTGTCACATAACAGGGATTCAATCCAAAGCAGCTATCATCAGTAGAAAGGTACTAATCAGTAATAACTATTGTTATTTTGTCATTTATATGCCATGGCTCACAGGGCATATTGAGTATACTTTCCCAAACTGAGTTAAAAAACTCGGAGATGCTTATAAGTTTTGTCCTTGGAAATGTGTGTAAGGTTATGTAGATTTCTGGGAGTTCATGTTGGGGGGTGGTAATGAAATGGAAAACAACTATTACATGAATGTGCCATTGAGTTTAAACATGTGAGTGTGGGGTGGATAGGGAGGGTAGGTGTGACTTGTGTATGGTATTGTGAATGAGTCCACGCATCCCAGACGGGAAATGGATGGTGTGGCCTGGGGCTTTAAATTGGTTAAGCCAAGCCATAAGGAATAAAAAGCAGATACAGGATAGGTGAATTGAGGACAGGGAAGAAAGAAGGAGAAGGCTGAGAGTAGAGAGCTGTTCACATGTAGGAGAACAGAAAGAAGAGTGGATAAACTGAAGGAATAAATAGAATTCGATGGACCATTAAGAAAACAAGAAGCAAAGTAGGGAGACATCACGATTCCTGGTGGAAAGGAGAAAGTAGAATTATTGTATTTCTGGCTTTGGTGTTGAAGGTATTCTTATTTCTCCTCCCAATTTAAATTGAACTTTTCTTCTCCCTTTAGAGATGGTAGAGTAACCATAACAAAATGATTGTAAGCATATGGTGTGTGTTAATGTGATCATTCGCCTCCTCATTATGCATTTAGTATGACCATTAACATCTAACTGCCTAATTTCCCAATAACCATTGAAAAATTAGAGCTGCATCATTGCCACCTACTACTCACCATAATAATTTTGGCATTTCTAAAAGCATTTAATCTTTGTAAAATTATGCACATCATTTGCCTTTTGTGTATTTTTGACTTTTGGCCTATATTGACATTATTTGTGAATTATGTGTCCATATAAAATAAAAATTACACAGTTAATCTTTTATATAAAAGTAAATTACAGTTATATTTACCAATTTTTAGGTTTTTTTTTCCTTTATAAGATCAGTGTTTATTTGCTTTTTGTATATCTAGGTCCATATCAAAGCTTTAAAAAATTATCATCTACACGAATATGGTAAAATACCCACATCTTTCAATGCTTTGTTTAAATTGCTTCCATAAATCTCCAAGAAGAAATGCTTACTGTGTACACATGTGTAATTCATTATTCAGTGGGAAAGATTCCTATGAAGCTGAAGACTTTTGTGTGCTTCTGGCTATAGATGGAAATGTGATCTTTGGTGATTTTCACATTAGAAGTGTGTACACATTCATACTCAAATGCTTACACACAAGATCATCTATTTCTCTCACATTCTCTCTCTCACACACACACAAACACACACACACACACTGATAAGTCCATAAACTCACACACACCCATGCTCAACTGCAGAAAGCCACATACAGTATTCAGACACTTGTATGCATATGCAGGTGTAGATATTTAAAATGCATTGTGAAAATTTTCTGTTTGTTTTGGAATATGGAGAACTCTTCTTTTTACAATGTATTATTTTCACTACTATTGAGGAGTAACCCTCAGATTTAGCTGCCTTTCATCTTGGATGTGAATAAGCAACTATTTATGCATTTGATTTTGAAATACACGAAATGTTTCTCTTAGATACCAACCCTTAATTTTCTCTTTAGGTGTTTGATTAGTCTTAAAAGCATTTGGGTTAGAAATGCACATAAAAAGTTACAATTTTAATGTTTCTCTTAAAGACATGGTCATTTATAGATTTCCAAAAAAGAGTTAATAGTCATCAATTAAATAAATCTTCTGTTAGGATTATAGCTAACTGCACAGTGATTCTACCTGATGCCTTTCTTTCCACTTGTTCTTCTTGTGTAGTAGGTTTTTATTTCATGAACTTTACCCTACATCCAATCTGAACAAGTATACTGCATGTTCCAGTCACAGCCAGCCCAGGACAACTGACCACAGCTGTATAGGTTATCAACTGGACAACTATGTAGGGGCTGTGCCCGTGTAACTTTGTATAATACCTCCATCTTCATTTTGAGTAAACCAGTCCACAAATATGTAGAAATAACATCAGCTCCACCTTGGTTTCTGCAACCTGTCTGAACCAGGAAGCTGTACCAGCAAACTGTAATGAGCAGTGCTGCAGTGTTTCTCCATGCTTTGCACCCAGGCAGCTGAAACTATGGCTGAAGGAGAGATACATGAAACATGTTTTCTTCATGAAAATAACCTGTTCTGCAAATCTGTCATTTGGGAGTTTCAGAACTTGAACTTGAAGGAACCCTAAATTGAATTTATCAGTCTGCCTTTTCCTGAATATCCCTTGAGAGATGAGAAAATAGAAGCCCAAAGAAGGATAACAACTTGCCCAAGATCACAGGAATAATTTGTGTCGAGGCCAAGACTAATAAAAAATCTTCCGGGTCCTAGTCCAGAGTGTCTTCCTTCACCCCTTGATGATTTCTGATCTCCCATTACCTGGGTGATTGACCTGTTACTGCTTCTTTTCCAGTAAGTCATGAGCGCCCGAATGGGGTGAATTCTGTCATGCACATTCTGTAGAACCTGTAGTTTCCTTTCTTCCAAACTCTGGTCCTATGTTTATTAGCGTGTGCCTGTCTGTGAGTTTTCAATACCCAGGTCTGAAGGAATATGTACCAGATTTCTGTTATTTTTTAATTACTAGTGATTCACTGCTGTTGGAAATAGCTTTTGAAATTATGTCCAGAAGTTCTTTTGACATACTATTTTATTTATTTTGTACAAGATTTTGTTTACTTATTTGTCAGAGAGAGACAGAGTGTATAAGCAGGGGGGGCGGCAGACAGAGGGAGAAGCAGGCTCCCCGCTGAGCAGGGAGCCTGATGCGGTACTTGATCCCAGGACCCTGGGATCAGGACCTGAGCCAAAGGAGACAGTTAACCGGCTAAGCCACCCAGGCATCCCATCTGTTATCCTATTTTAAATTGTGAAAAGAAAACATCATGGAAGGGGCTTTTCCGGTTTCACAGTATGTAAATGATAATATTGACTCCAAATAAATGTGAGCTAAGAACCTGATTCACATTGTATATTTAATTCACTACAGACTTTTTACAAGGGACTATATGTTCAATATTTTTATAATTGGTATGAGCTTTATAAGTAGCTCTATTAGATTGTGCTCGTTTGAGGCTTTCAGGCAAAAGGATTATTTGAGCAGGTGATAACATCCCCAGTAAGGATATTGTCAACCTGTTAGCTGACCAGAGTTCAACCAATTTAGTGGTAGAGCAATGAAGTAGCCTTGATTTGATTTGTTGTTCTGCTTGCAGACTCTGTGTTTACAGGTACAGATAATGTCTGGTGGTTTGGAAGATTTTTTTATCAAGATGTGTATAATGTGAAGTAGACAAATTAGTATTATTCAGAGTAGGAGTTTTGGTTTTCATTTAATTGTATAGGTAGCTGTTTTATACCTGTTTTATTTTTCCTCGTGGTTTTGCCTGGTAGGTTGTAGGATGTGGGAGGGAGGTGGAAAAATTCCTGAGAGCAAACACAATTTCTATGGAGCTGCTTCTTTTCAAAATTTTTTATTGTTATGTTAATCACGATACATTACATCATTAGTTTTTAATGTAGTGTTCCATGATTCATTATTTGCGTATAACACCCAGTGCTCCATGCAGAACGTGCCCTCTTTAATACCCATCACCAGGTTAACCCATTCCCCCCACCCCCCTCCCGTCTAGAACCCTCAGTTTGTTTTTCAGAGTCCATCGTCTCTCATGGTTCATCTCCCCCTCCAATTTCCCCCCTTCATTCTTCCCCTCCTGCTATCTTCTTCTTCTTTTTAACATGTAATGTATTATTTGTTTCAGAGGTACAGATCTGTGATTCAACAGTCTTGCACAATTCACAGCACTCACCATAGCACATACCCTCCCCAGTGTCTATCACCCAGCCGCCCCATCCCTCCCACCCCCCCACTCCAGCAACCCTCAGTTTGTTTCCTGAGATTAAGAATTCTCATATCAGTGAGGTTATATGATACATGTCTTTCTCTGATTGACTTATTTTGCTCAGCATAACCCCCTCCAGTTCCATCCACGTCGTTGCAAATGGCAAGATCTCATTCCTTTTGATGGCACACACACACACACACACACACACACACACACACACACACACATCTTCTTTATCCATTCATCTGTCGATGGACAGCTTGGCTCTTTCCACAGTTTGGCTATTGTGGACATTGCTGCTAGAAACATTGGGGTGCACGTACCCCTTCGGGTCCCTACACTTGTATCTCTGTGGTAAATACCCAGTAGTGCAATTGCCGGATCATATGGTAGCTCTATTTTCAACTGTTTGAGGAACCTCCATACTGTTTTCCAGAGTGGTTGCACCAGCTTGCATTCCCACCAACAGTGTAGGAGGGTTCCCCTTTTTCCACATCCCCGCCAACATCTGTCGTTTCCTGACTTGTTAATTTTAGCCATTCTGACGGGTGTGAGGTGGTATCTCATTGAGGTTTTGATTTGGATTTCCCTGATGCTGGGGAGCTGCTTCTTTGCTGTGAATTTACTGTTAATCCTTAGTCATAAGCTCTTCAATTGAATATACAGCACCATTCTCCTAGCTGAAAATGCCAAATATTGTTTCAGAGTGATTAAAAAGCTGATGATAAAAAAACTTCCAATAATGTTCTGATTTTACTACTATTTCCTTGGATGATTTCCTAAAGATGAAGAAGCAATAATATATGTGTGGGCATTTAATATTAAGTATTTAGAGACTTTAATAATTTGAGATAAATATTTATAAAACTTTTATGGGTAACAATAACATTTAATGAAACTATCTCATTACATTAGTATTATTAGATTGATATAATAGTAAAATATAAATTATGCATTTTTCTCATTGATCCTTGACAAGTTTTTTATATGGAGACATAACTGATGGGATGGGTATTTGTAGATTTTGGAATTCCAATATGAGATTTAATAGAGGCTTTGGGACTTATTAGCAGTGAGAACTTCAGAAACTTAATTGTACTCTGAAGCTCTTCCTTACCTATTAAGTGACAATGGTAATTTCTGTCTTGCCTGATTTTTTAAAGTATTAATAATACATTGTATAAGTGCCTAGCATAATGGTTTGAGTGTAGTGATGAAAATAGTGAATAATAATAGTAACAATAAAGTAATCGCTATAAGAAATAGGCTAAATACAATAAGAAACAGCTAATATTGACCTTTAAAAATTATTCTATTTCCAAAATATCCAAGTATTTTATTTACCATCTCTCAGTAAAAACCAAGGTGTTTAAGTAAGAGTTGCTTTATAGTCTAGGAATTAAGATGAAGCAAGAGATGAAATTCAATTCAAACAAAAGGGCTAATGAGTGTTTCTTGAAACCTCTGTAAAATTGCACAGTTAATAAGGTGGCTTAATTTCATTGCTAGAGGCGCTGATGCATATTTCATTCATTTTAAGTGTTTTCCTTTTTCAGAGCCAGAATGAAAATATAATAATTGCATAGTCCGTGATTAGCCAGCTGCTTAGCGATTCTCTGTCCTATTGAGTATTTTCTGCTGCATCTTTTTGGCAGCAACAGATAGCAAGTAGACAATATTAGTTGAGCATAGACAATAAATTTTTGTTTTGACATAATTGCTGCCCCTTTAATGGAATATTATGGCTACTGGCGGTGTTTCACTACCTATGTATTTACAAAAACTGAAGGTGACAAAAAGTCACATCCACAATACACAGAGTTAGCGCTTTTCATGAAGATGCAGCCTGTTTCACCAAATTGATTTTGTAATTCTCTCTCTCTTGCTTTAAGCCTGAAGCCTTTGTTTAGGGAGGATCAATGGACGCCTATCAGAAATCTCTGCCTCTGTGCCAAGTTCTTTACCTGCACAGTGAGTGCCTGTAAATAGAGCATCAGTCATAGGACTTGACACCCACCTTCTCTCACCCCACCCCCAGTAGAGCAATAGCAACTATCAGGCAGAGGAATATTCTAGAAGGAGATTGGGCTGGCAGTCATCATGACCAGTGCAGAGTGTCTTAGGCATCCAGGGAGTATGGTTGCTCTTTCTCATGACTGTCTGGCTAGAAAGTTGCCTTGGACATTGTGCACGTCACTGAGAGAACCCGATTTTTAAACTAGGTGACTGGGGAAGAAGGATTGTAGTAATTTGGTTTCTTACGTTTTCGTTCTTGGCATGTTAGTCTTCGTTGATTATTGAGAGATTAGCTAAACTACTCCATGACATTGCTGCTTCAGCATCCATTTATTGTGGCCAGGTGGCTTGCAGTGGCCTTGAATTGACTAGCCCCTCCCCCCAGCACATGCCCTAGATAACAGCCTGTAGAGTCACAAATAAATGTAAATTCCTGATATGACTCCCCCAGCACCCTTCTCCCACACCTCCCAGGGCCTTCCTCTTGTGAACCCCTAGGTAGGACCCCTGAGTAGTTTACCAAAACCCTGCTCTTTTTGGTTTGATTTGACCAATCTGGCCTAAGCCAGGAATCCCCAAACACTCCACTTAATGGACCCGAATGAAGGCATGTGCCTTGGGTCCTACAGTGCTCTCTGCTGCATCCTGCATTGACCTCTCCCTGTGGCCCCTGGAGGCATGCTGTGTACTTTCTCCAGGACCTGTGAGTCATAAACTACTCTATTTCAATTCCTTGGTGGTCTTTTGTTAAACCATGCAGCTCACCATCTGATATCCCAGGGCTCTCCTCCGTAACAAATGTTTATGGTCACAACACTGATGAACCCTAAATGTCTAGTGCAGACCAGTGCATTGAGAGCCTAGCTAAAGAGGTGTTTTAAGATTTCCTTTCCTGCACGAGGAGACCACATAGCCCACACTGAAATGCTCAGTGCTATATCATCAGGCAGCAGCTTCTAATACTTTTTTCAAGTCTCTCTAATATCCCCTACTTCCATTGCTTTCTTTCTTATGAGCTGGTACTTGTGTACATGTGCATATCCACTGCCCTCCTCCCCCACCCCCCTCCCTCAACCTCAAAGCATTTGTCTACAAAATAATCACCTCTGCCTCCTGGGATTTTTCTGCCTTCTGAGCCTTGAGCTCTGTCTCCAGTCCAGGGGTTGATGCTGTTTGCATTTCCCAGGACCCCTCTATGCTGAATCACGCTTTTGGTTAGGAGCAGATTTGCTTCTGATGCCTGCAACACCTTTGCTCCAGACTCTTAAACTGTGTTGTAGCAAAGGTAAGCTTTCATCTGGCTCACTCTGATCAAACCATATTCAGTGTTTATGTTTCTGGACTAGACTTGAGTTGTTGCAAACCTTAGGTTTAGGGGGAACATTAAAAATATTTCTTGTCTCTTCTCTGGGGGTGTTTTTCTTTCTCCTATTTATAAAGTGGAGCTATATCCTACACAGAGGTGGTTTCTAAACTTTTCTCGTAAGGTGGAACTGGAACATAGTAAAACATCCCCTTGAAGATTCCCACAAAATCACTCATGATGTACAATATATCGACTGGAATAACCTCAGTAACCAACAAAGTCAGACAGCTTTTTCTGCAACATCAATTCAATCATCGTTTCTTTAGTTGAGTGTCAGGTGACATTTTGGCTTGTGTTTTGGCATCATGCTATGTGAAAAATATGAATATTTAACCCTAGAATCATGTTTAGTGAGCTGAGATGTTCACAGCATTGGAGGCAGATGGGATGACTGAAGAAACAGATTCTGTGGCTGGGGTCACACTCACACTGTGGCATATGCTCACTGAGAGGAGCAGAGTGGATTGCCAACACTTGCTCTAAGCAGCTCACTTGAGTCTGCATACGTTAGACGTATCAATGCAACATCCTGTTGTTCTTTTGCACAGCTCACGGCTTACCCTCAGCATTTCCCTTGGATGTCCATGGCATTTGGAGCCAACGGTGATAATAATGACCACTGTTATTGAGTACACAATGACTTAAGTGTGCATTGTATAATGCTGTGTCTTATATTGTAGTTCCATTGGACTGCACAACAGCTTTATGGGTTCTGCACTCTTACTCCCATTTTCCATATATATATATATATATGGATTTTTAAAGAATGTTTTAGTCAGAACAAAACACTAAGTAAGCAACATCACTTGTTATGCCTCCACGTGTACGTGTGTGTTTGTCTGTGTCTTACATGCCAACTGGCTTATAGAATGTAACATTTTAAAGAGATGAAAGTTGAGAAGGTAATAAAAATGGTTTTTAATATATTAAAAATAGTTTTTATTATATTTACAGTGAAATGACTGAAGATTGGAGAGTTAACACATCTTTCCAAGTCATTTAGCTGGTTCAACTTAGTATTTTGAGCCACATTGCTTCTTTCTCTTTGTAAGAAGAATATTCCTTGTTTCTATCATCTGTTTTCTAGTTTTCCAGCTTTCTCAGGAGCTGGGACTTTGGTAATATTACAAACCACAGGTACTGTTACATTATATGCTTTTTTCACATAGCTTCTTGGTTTCTGAGCTGCATTTTAAAACTAGATGGTCTGTACTTGTACTCTTGGGACCTTCATATAGAGAATATCTTGAAAATTTACCCATTTTCTGGTAAAATACAGTTTCCTGTACACAAAGGGTTTATTGTTCTATTGGGGTTAATGTGAGTCACTCTAGATACAACTTTAAGGTGTTTCCATCAACAGAGACCATATTATGCTGTTGGATGGGCAGAGTAATGCTATGTTACCTAGTTTTCAGGGGGTTAATAGGGACTTTATCCCATTTCCATTTACTCTGATATATCACTTATTCTGCTTTTTAATTTTAAAAACTCTGTATAATTCTGTTTTAATATTTACTGTGTTTAATATGTTATATGGTTGTTTTGGTTTGTTCATTAATAATTTTTAAGACTTAGCGCATATATTTTTAATTATTCCAGTGTTAACTGCTGTAATGTCAAAATATGATCACACAGACCTACGTGCCTGTAACTCTTTATCTTATTTATTGACATTTGTTGTAACCTGACATGAAAAGAACTTGTGTGGCAGAAATTGCATGGCAACCTCCAGCTTATCAGTTTTGGGGGTTAGACATGCTACTCTTGGCAAACTGAAGACTGAACGCCAACTCTCAACTGGAATAATCTGTATGAACAGAATTCATTTTCATAATGACCTCTTAAAACATACTTTTCACATTTTCCTGAATATTTTAATTTCTATTAGGCTTAGGCTCCAGAGTGGACAACTGTTAATTGTATTGCTTTCAAATAATAGACACTTTTCTAAATATGGATAGTGAACAACCTCTAAGCCAACAGCAAAATTTCACAATAAAACATTGACTGTTATATACTTTTAGTGATTAATTTACACTATAATTCTTTAAGTACTTAAAAATTCATATTCACCTTTTAAAAAATAACCGTCATGGGGCCATTTAGCACATTGCAACAATAGTATATTAAATATCATAAATGAGAATGTGCCAGGAAGACATTAATATAATAAAATAGTATCACACTCAGCTTTGCAGACATGAGATGTGCATTACAGTGAACTTCATGAAAGTTATGGGATATAGGAAATGAAAATTGACTGTAGATTCAAAAGTACATATACATATATACACATACACGTTTGTATTATATATACACACGTGTACATATATGCACAAATACACAGACCCATGTGTACACCTATATACACATACATGCACAAACATATACATTTAGAGCAAGGGTATATGTAGACATTTTCAGAACAATATGATCATATAATAATAGTAAACAGTTGCTCAGAAGACTGCAATATTTGCAGAATAAAGGGAAAGACAACCTGCTCAAGAAAGTGAGTCTCAACCAGGGTCAGAGAGAACATCCTGGTTTTGAAGGACAGTGTTGCTATTAAATCTTGAAGTTTCTCACTGTCTTGTCGATTATGTGCTTATGCTGATCACCTTTCTGGGAATAGATAGTGATTAATATAGGATGTATTTCTTTCTATAACTTAGAATGTGTGTGTGTGCATGCACACACACACAATATGTGCGCACGTGTGTGATGCTGGTATTTTAAGAACACAAATATGCAAAGAAAGAGTGAATAATAACTTTTGGATATTTTCTCCTGATGTTTAATTCCTTGCCATGCTGCTGCTCGTTATGAAGACTGGTTCTTTACATCAGGCAGTGGTGGAAAGCTGACACTCTGTATCAGAGGATCAGAGGACACTTGTACTTTCTCTTACATTTTTTCCGGGTTCTACAGCTTTGCTTAGATCTTTTCCTTCAGCAGCATGATGGTTTGCCCTCTGAACCTGGCATCTGCTCTGCAAAAGACATGATTTTTTTTTTTTTTTTGTGGACAGAAGTTCAGCTTTCAAGGAACTCGTAAGAGAGGTTCAAAAAAATGCAGAACTATCAGTAATGGTAAGTTAAATGTAGTAAGTGGAACAATACGCAAGAAGCTCAAAGAACTGTCCCTGGTGTGTTTTTGAGTAATCTTAAAGATTAGGTAAGATTTCACCCAAAGAGATGCACAGTGGATATGTGAGGAGTGGAGAACACTAACTGGTATGAAAATGGTAATCAAAAGAAGGTGACGGAAACACAAGATTTATTAATTCACTCATTTGTTGCAAATAGAACAAGTAACTATTAGAAATCAGGTATTGTGGCTACTATGATGGGCAAAAAATAGACCTAGCCATTACTACCTGTTGGTGAGTCAGACATTGAGTAAATAAGCACAAATCCATGTAAGTTCTTAACAGAGATAAGTGCTATGAAGGGAAGTTTCCCGTTGCATGTAACAGTGACATAAAGTCTGCTACAGCAAGGTGTATGGTTTTGGAGGAGTGGATATGGGTATGATAGGATGAGGCTTTTTTGCATATGGTGAGTTTGGAATTTGTTTTATCATTAGTGAGAGATTAGTGGATATTCTAAACCAGAGCTCAAATTATGATGGCAATCCCCTATCTCCTCTTCCTGATCATGGGATCTTTATTTTAGTGATGGTAGGGTTGTAGGAGATTCACTCTAAACTATAACCTTGAGACCAATGATCATTAAAAGCCACTGGTTTATTCTTCCATTCTGATCCTTACTAAAGAATACTTTTGCAAAAAGTGTGATGATTCTTGTGTAAGGTTATAAACAAACACAAATGAGATTTTCCCTCCTTGTACATTATACCTGCACAATCGCCGCATTTTATCTACTCTATGTTCTATTGTTGAAAAATGGGCTCTACTGAGGCATGTCTGAGTGAATTTTCTCCAGTCGACAGAGAAACAAAACTGTTGGAACTCAAATTACGTAAAAATAAATGAATAGAAGCTAAAATGAAGAAACATAATTTTAAAAAATTTAAATGGTTATTATAAATCTGCTATTGAAGATATTGTCAGAAGTGTTACTTGTTCTCCAATACCTTTAGGTCCTGTGTGAACATTTCCAATAAAGTTTAGTACCAAGATAAAAGTCTCAGTAAGGAGTTTTTTGGTTTCTCAGTTTTGAAATTGAGACTTATTCTGACTTCAGAGAAGTTAAGGAGCAATTTTGATGGTAAAGCATAATTAGTATGCTTGCTTCCTTTAATTAGGAATCCTAATTTTCTTCTAGTTTATTGATTATACTGTATCCATGTCCCATTCAGTTTGCTACTTCACATAGAGAACTTCATTCATTCATTCATTCATTCATTTATTTATTTATTTAAGAGAGGGAGAGAGGAGGAAAGAGGGGAGAGGAAGAGAGAGAATCTAAGCAGGCCCACCATGGAGCCTGACACAGGGCTCAATCTCACAATCCTGAGATCATGACCTGAGCTGAAATCAAGAGTCAGACGCTGAACAGGTACCCCCACATACAGAACTTTTTATTTTTTTAAAAAGATTTTATTTATTTATTTGACAGAGAGAGACACAGGGAGAGAGGGAACACAAGCAGGGGGAGTGGGAGAGGGAGAGGGAGAAGCAGGCTTCCCACTGAGCAGGGAGCCTGATGTGGGGCTCGATCCTAGGACCCTGGGATCATGACCTGAGCCGAAGGCGGACGCTTAATGACTGAGCCACCCAGGCACCCCCATGTAGAGAACTTAAGTTAGCAAGTTATTATGATTAATCTGATTTCCCATTTCTTAGCATCTAGTTATTTGAGTCTCATGATACTCTGTTCTGAAACTGTGTGAGTTAAGCAATGGTAGCCTTGACTTGTCTTTACTGAGAGGACATAGCATGAACAAGCTTTATGATAATGAAACTCATTATGAAGAACAATGAGCATTCCAATCTTGTTCTTGCTGTTCGTATTTTCTATTAAAACACAAGTGTCTTCTGGGAAGAACCAACAAAAGACAAAAAAAATGTGTAGGTAAATTTATTTCTTGAGATGGGAAATAAACCATAATTTTAGTTTTTATGGTTATGTTACGAAATGAATGTCCATAAATGTCTAGACTAACATAGAGGGATTTGGACAAACAAATGGCTGAGCTGCTTTTCATAAATCCCATTGAAAGTGATAAAAGTGCTGAAGACAGTGTAAACAAAAGTCTATAAAAGATAAAGTTTCAAATGGGGCTATGGGATTTAATGAGATCCAAACACAGGAAAACTGTTACCCAATATATGGTAACTAATAGCCAACTATATTTAATTGTTATTCACATTTTGTCTGAGACTATAATCTTTTGATTTAGGAGCATTGTCTTAAACCTGTCTTGCCTCTATGCTACCCTCTGTCTCAGCTGCCTCCCTGACTAGATGCTGGCAGAGTGTCAGACACAGAATCAGAATCTCAGGAAGAGAAAGACACTGCGGTTACATCATCTGGTTCTGTGCCTTTCATTAAAGAAAACCCTTGAGTTCTCGAATCACTCATTACATCCTTAGGTGAATCCAAGTTTTCTTTTTACTGAGTTAGAATCAGGTTGGTAACTGTCAGCAATATTCCTAATTCTGCCTTCCAGAGCCATCATAGGACATGTCTAATCCTTCTGCCCAACATTTCTTTAAATATTTAATAAAAATGCCATAAAACTGAAGTAAAATATAATCAGTTTTTACCTAGATGAGGTGACATTATTAGACATCACCCTGTACATGTATAGTCACTGCCCTAATAATAATAATAGTAACCACCATGTACTGAGTCAGTGAACAACCACAAAATCCTGGACTAGGGATTTTACTTACATTTTTTTCCTAATGCGTACATGTAACCAACAATGTGAAGTATTTGTGCAACCAGCAAGGCAATTGTTATTCTCTAAGTTTGGCACTTGACAGAGGTGCTCTCACCTTAGTTCACATCTGACCATAAATCTTGGTTCCTTTACTGTTCTACACTCCTTTATATAAATTGCAAGCACATGCCTTATTATTCTATTATTCTGGGTAAATTGCATTATTTAAATTCTATGTCCTTTTAAAACGGTTGAACTTTGGGTTGTGGAAATAACCAATATGATCCTCCCTTGGATAGTGTAATTTTGGGGAGACTTTTAAATCAAGATCAAGAGATTGATATAAGAGGCAGTTAAATCAAGATCAAGATTGCTATAAGAGGCAGTTTCGGTAAGTCTCAACTTGCATGGGACAGAGTGGAAAGTTGCTGTGTCAGCACTCAAGAAAGGATGCATCAAGGCATCTTCATACTTCCCCAATCTTGAGTTGAGTCCAAGGAACACTTAATTATAAGTTTTTTGTGACTGGATATTTCTGTGATTAAGACTTGTAAACTAATGAACTAGTGATAGAGATTTAGCACATAATTTATGTATAATATGCATGGTATATACAATATATTTGTTATAGTGATATATATGACTTATACAAGATATATTTATGTTTAGGTTTATATATATAATTTTTTTTACTACAAAGAAAAAAGTACAAATTTATAGTTAGAAATGTTTAGAGAAAAAAGTAGAAGTGTTTAAAAATAAATTTAGTATCACCTTTTCAGTATCGCCTCACCCTTCAGCCTTTTAATAATTTGGGGAATATGCGTGTATATTTTTCTCTGTGCTCGCATATATTTTTTCTTTTTCCATCTTTCATTCTTTTTTTTAGACTTTTTAAAAAAGAATTTATTTATGAGAAACAGAGAGAGAGGTAGAGGCAGAGACTTGACTTCCAAAGTACATGACAGCTTGTTTAAGTAATAGATGCCTTTTAAATTTATAGAGATTGTTTGATTATTTTGTAAAAAAGTTTTGCAATTCATACTTGAAAAATAATGGGGATGTGATATTCTCCTCAAATTCACAGGATACCATAAAGTTTTTAGACTTCGGCTAATCTGATGAGTGAAAAAGTGTATCTCATTCATGATGCATAATTTGGATGTCTAGTGATGCTGAAAATCTTTTTGTGTTTAATGACCATTATATGTCCTTTGTGGCTTGTCTGGTAATATCCTTCACTAAATTTTCTATTGCTTTTTTTAGTTTACTCTTATTAATTAGAAAACTTTGTAACATATTCAAAATATTATCTTTTTGGGGCACCTGGATGGCTCAGTCAGTTAAGTGTCTGACTCCTGATTTCAGCTCAGGTCATGATCTCAGGGTTGTGGGATCGAGCCCCATGTGGGGCACCCAGATCAGCGGGGAGTCTCCTTGAGATTCTCTCTCTCCATCTCTCTCTGCCCCCCCCAAAATAAATAAATATAATCTTTAAAAATATTATCTTTTTCTTGGTCATATTCATTTTAAATACTTATCCCAGTCTATTGATTATCTTTTACAGTTGTAGAAGTTTTGGCAAATGATTATTTTATGTCATGAAATAAGGTTAGCTTAAGAAGATCCTCTCAGTATGTGTGGTGGTTAATTTTATGTGTCAACTTGACAAGACTAAAGGATGTCCAGACACTGGTACAGTATTATTTCTGGGTGTGTCTGTGAGGGTGTCTCCAGAAGACATTAGCATTTGAACTGGTAGGTGGAGTAAAGAAGGTTGCAGGTTGGCCATCATCCAATCTGTTGAGGGCCTGAATAGAACAAAAAGGCAGAGGAAGGACAACTGCTTTCTGTGCTTGAACTGAGACATCCATCTTCTCCTGCCCTTGGACTCTCTTGGGCATTCACACTCAGACCAGGACTTACACCATCAGCCCCCTGATTCTTAGGCCTTTGGACTCAGACTGATTTATACCACCAACTTTCCTGGTTTTCCAGCTTGCCAATGGCAGATTGTGGGACATCTTGGCTTCCATAACTGCCTGAACAGATTCCTATAATAAATCTCTTATATATATCACTATATAGCCTACTGGTTCTATTTTTCTGGAGAATCCTGACTAATAAAACATGTTACAAAATTTTTCTCCAGAACAATTTTCATACTTTTTACTGTGAAATTTATTTTTATACTTTGAGTGAGATCAGGGCTAAGTTTTCTTTAATACCATTAGCAAAAAAAAAAATGTTAGCTTTATATGACAAATTGAAATTCTTTCCATATTTTCCTATGACCTTAGAAAGAAATGGTAAAATATTTAAAATTAGGTAGAATCAGCTATAAAACAATCTGGAGTGAAGTCATCTTAAAGGTAGATGTTTAATTAATTGTCCATTCTGTGATTATGTGTCATCAAGATTATTTATCTCCTGGATCAAATTTCATAGTTTTCCTCAAGATTTCAGTTGGTGTCTCATAGTTGCTTTTATATCTTAAATTCCTTCTAATGCTTTGTTTTTCATAAATCTAAATTTATATATCTTCACTTTCTCCCTTTTTTAAAGTCATGACAAAAGATTATCTATGCATTCCTAAACCTACTCATGGTTGAATATCTCTTTAATTGTGTACCATGACAAGTCATATTCTCTTCTCTTGCCAATTAGCAGGTGATGGAAGGCATGGGAGTTCTCTTGTGGCTCTGAGTAAATGAAGTCGTAGACTCTAACCATTCTCTTATGGTTTGGGGAGGATCCCACTCTGCTTTCTTTTTCTAAGGGGCTGGCTACCATGTCCCAGATGAAAGCCCTGGCCCTAGGCGCTGCTTCCACCAGAGCTCACAAAGGTTTACACAGTTGAATAGCTGTTCTAATGATCACAAGAAGTAAATGGACATGTGCTGCTAATCATCCAGAGATCTAGTCACTTGAGACCACTCATGAACAGCTCCCCTCAGACTGAAGAGAGACAAACCTTGTCTTTTACTTCAGATCCCTTGGAGAAGGAAGCCATGCCTTGATTTCCTTCCCTAGAAATCTCAACAGGACTTGTGTCCTTGGACCCTCGTGGTCTACCAACAACATGCTTGTCTGGGTCTATCACGTTCTCTAGAGAGGATATTGGCAATGAAGGTAGAGTAGTGATTTGTGACCAGCATGCCATTATCCCAGAATTCTGCAGAATTGACTTCAGTGTTTAGACATATCTTTGTAAGATAAAGAAGTCTTTTATGGTGGTCTTTTTTTCTTTATATATCTCCCTTTAACACACTTTGGAATTAAATGCTACCAGATTTTAAGTGTTTGCCTCTTACAAGTGTGGTGTAATAAGAATTGAAAAAAAGTGGATATTGTTCTGCAGGGAATTTCAGAATTTCAAGGCTGACCCACTTGAATTTCAGTTTCTTAATAAGCTAAATCGTGTTTTGCTTTCCTGCTACATGTCTAATCATGATCATATGAGTATTTTTCTGCTCTTCTACATGCAGATTGCCCCATACGTAACATCTCTCCATCTGAGGCTCCCTATGTGTTCTCTAACTCTCTTGCAGAAATGCTTCTCAACTTTTCCTAAGCGTTACTGGTATGATCTCAGCTGTCATTTCCTCAGCACCATCTGTAGACTGATATTTCGTAGGAATTTGTATGGATTCCAAGTAAGAATTCAGCTCAACAGGCTAGCATATTTAGTTTTTAAGAGAAAAGAAAGTAATCGATCAATTCCTATTCTGGTCCACTCTTTTTACCCCCCACGCCCCACTTCTCCCCATTCTGCCCTTACATGAAGATATTTTTACAGCTTGAAATGGAATCAGATTTCCAGGTTGCACAATTAAATTTCAGTCAAAAATTCCACTTACCAGAATGCTCACAATACTAATAGTGTTGTTAGAAATAAGACACTTGATTAAAAGGCGGCACACTTGTCTATATCTTTAATGTGCATTCCTAATGAGTCCTAGCAGGAGGCTGATTCACATGAAAATGCACAATTAGCTCATCCAAGTTTAATATACCATTATCTGCACCCAGGCCCTCTCTTCATTACCATTTGAATGCACTGTTTTCTTTGGAGTTTTGTGCAGGAAACAAATCCCTGTATATGGCACACAGCTCTAGACTGATTTGTCTGCATTTGCCCTTCAGACAAAAGGCCAAAACACCGTGCTCTGTGGTGCACTAATTTTCAATCTCTGGCTATTTTTGAAATTGTAATGCAGCACATTTCCTTTTCCAAGGGATTTCAGGCAGTATACAACATAGAGGTGGATATAGCCAAGGGATTTGTTTGTTATTCTGAGTAGTGGCACACCATCTTTCCCACATGGATTCCAGATAAAAGGGGTTACTTTAAAGAGCTGTTGAAACCCAATGAAGTAAAATATTACTTGAAATCTGATTTCACTATATTGAGTCTACATTACTATCTGGACTTTGAAGTCTGAGACAACCAGTTGCCTGAAACAAAAACTGAGAAAACAAAAGTTTTATCTAATTCCTATCAAGATTATCATTTGGCCTTTCATTAATTTTTGGTGTTTCTGGCGTGCCACACTCCCACAGTTCTACAAGCTTCCTGGTATTCAGAATTCTTTTTAATCTGGAGCAAATGAAATCAATAACATTAAAAATACTGTGAACATTTTAAATAATTTTTTCCCTCTTTTTTCCTCATTTTCAAGCATAATGTAAATTTAGCTTTTCAAAGAGACTTAATTGTAAAAAGAAAAAAATGTCTGTCTTATGACATAGCTGATAGTTTCAGTACTCTTGAATAATGAATCACACAGGACATTTTACTAAGGATGAAGTCATTTTTTGAAAATACAAATGGTTATTATTTTGCAGATTTACACAGTGAAACAAAAAGATAAGGCATACTTGAGGTGCACAGATAGGCAAAACTATTATTTGCTTATAAGGTAATGTTAAGAATAAATTACTAAGGTTAAGGAGAGCCAGGGTCATTGGAGGGCATATGGCATATTAGAAAGTAGATGACATTAGAGGTCATTTCAACCTATAGAATTTGTTTACAGTCTTTACAACTTACTACTTTTGTTTGTCAAAATTCATTCTTAATTTCTCTTACTCTGAATTCTTCTTTCCTATTCTTAGCAACATCTATAAAAAATGGCATAATAACACCCTTCAGGTATCACTGTTGTGAGGATTAGAGATAAAATTACATAGAATCTAGTTATAAATTCATAACATTTATAGGATATAACACCAATAAATAACTAACTGTATTTCTATGCACTAACAATAATTTGAACTAGAAATTAAGAAAAATTCTCATCTGCAATAGTATCAAAAAGAGTAAATACTCAGGAATAAATTTTAAAAATGAAGTACAAGAAGTCTTGTACACTAAAAAGTACAAAGCATTGGTGAAAGAAATTAAAGACCTAAATAAATGGAAAGATATTCCGTGTTCATGGCTCAGAGATTTAATATTATTAATATGATAATACTGTCCAAATTGATCTACAGATTCAACACAGTGCCTTTCAGAATCCTAGCTGTGTTTTTTTGCAGAAACTGACAAGCAGATCTTATAATTCATTTGGAAATGCAATGGACCCTGATAGCCTAAACAGTCTTAAAAAAAAAAAATCAGTGGACTTATATTTCCCAATTGCAAAATTTACAGCAAAGTTATGATAATTGACATTGTGGTACTGGCATAAAGACAGACATTTAAAACAATGGAACAGAATCAAGATTGAAGAAAGCTATCCATACATCTATACATCTAGTGGAGGACAGACAGTTGCTATAGTGAGCACTTAAAAGAAGCAAGTAGTAAAAAAGTCCCCTGGGGGAAGATGGTGGAGTGAGGACCCTAAGTTCACCTTGTCCCATGGACACAACTAGATAACACTCATGTCAGTGTAAATACCCAGAAAATGACCTAAAGACTGGCAGAACAAACTCCACAACTAAAGGTAGAAAAGAGGCCACACCGAAGAGCATAGGAAGGTCAGAGACCCGGGGGGCCCTAAACAGACCCTTGGGCCATCTGTAGGAGGGAGAGACCCCCAGGCACAGAGAAGGGGGAGAAACAGGCTATCATACTGGGGAGCCTAACATTTGTCTTTGAAAGCAGGAGGGGCTGAATTTCATCAGTTCGACTTAAAACCTGGACTTTTAAAAATCAGTGAGCTCAGTTCTCGGAGAGCTGGGTGGGTGATAGGAAGCTGAGTCTCTACACTTAAAGAGGCAGCAAACCAACAGCCTATGGAGATACAGCATAAAAATGGCAGCTTGAGAAATGCTTGGGGCATATGGGAGGGAAAGTTACTTGCTCATCTCAAGAGTGTCTTCTGGAGGTTAGGGTTTACAGGGAGACTCCCCCAGGAACAAAGGAACTGGCAGGCACCATCTCCCTCCCCTGTTCACCAGTATAAACACATGGCCAAATGTGGGAACCAGCACAGTGCAAACATTCACTACCTGACTTCCTTACACCTAGCCCTGCCCCCTACACTTTGGCAGATCCACCCTTTCTAGTCACACTTGCCTCAGTCCTGGCACTTTGGGTCTCCTCCCTCACTGGTGCAAACCTTGCCAATACTGCATCTCCTGACCTGCCAGTTTTGTGGGGCTTCAGTTCTTGGGGCAAAGGCAGTGGCAGCAGGGCCCTGGAGAAATCCAATACACACCTTGTAAAATTGCATGCCCTGCCCATGCATGCTTTGTGCATCTGCTCAGGTTGGCCTGGTCCTAGAAGCAGGGGCAGGTTTCATTTCACAAGTACACCAGTGAGCACATTGTTAAAACTGTGCACCTCACAGGGACCAAACAGCACCCACAACAGGCAAAGAGCCACTGTAGACTATTGGGCTGAAGGAAAAAGCAGCCAGAACAAAATAGCAGGGCACACACAACACACATAGGAGACACCCTTGAAGCACTGGGTTCTGGTGAGCAGGGAACACTGCACTGCAGGGCACTACAGGACCTCTTCTTCATGAGTCCATTACTTTCAAGAGCAGGAAACATAGCTGACTTTGCTAACACACAGAAACAGACACAGAGAGTTAGACAAAATGAAACAGAGGCATATGTCCCACATGAAAGAATAGGACAAAACCACAGCAAATGACCTAAGTGAAATGGATATAAGTCATATGCCTGATAAGGAACTTAAAGTAATGATCATAGAGATACTCACTAGACTTGAGAAAAGAGTGGAGAACATTAGTGAGACCTAAAGGAGATAAAAAGGAACTCATCAGAGATGAAGAACACAATAAATAAAATAAAAAATACACTAGATGGAATAAATAGCAGGTTAGAGGAAGCAGAGGAATAAATTAGTGACCTGGAGGACAGAATAATGGAAATCAATCAAACTGAGCAGGTGAGAGAGAGGAAAAAAAAATGCAAAATGAGAATAGAGTTAGGGAACTCAGCAACCCCATCAAGCATAATAGCATTCACATTATAGGGATCCCAGAAGAAGAAGAGAGGGAAAAGGGGAAGGGAAAGAAAATGTATTTGAACAAATAATAGCTGAAAATTTCCCTAATCTGGGGAGGGAAACAGATATCCAGATCTAGGAGGTACAGAATCACCCAACAAAATCAACTCAAGGAGGTCCACACCAACACACATAGTAATCAAAATGTCAAAAAGTGGTGGTAAAGAGAGAATTTTAAAAGCAGCAAGAGAAGATAAGACAGTTACATACAAGGGGAAGCTCCATAAAGCTATCAGGTTTTTCAGCAGAAACTTTGCAGGCCAGAGGGGAGTGGCATGATATATTCAAAGTGCTGAAAGGAAAAAAATCTGCAGCCAGGAATACTCTATCCCGCAAAGCTGTTATTCGAAATAGGAGAGATAAAGTGTTTCCCAGATAAACAGAAGCTAAAGGATTCTATGACACCAAACCAGCTCTATAAGAAATGTTCAAGGGGATTCTTTGAGTGGAAAGGAAAGACCATAAGTGAGAGTAAAAAAAGTAGGAAGCACAAAGGCAGTAAAAATAAGCATCTTTGTAAAAATCAGTCAGGAGAAACACACACACACAAATGATGTGAAGTATGATACCATAAACCTAAAAAAAGGGGGGAAGAGGAGTAAAGAATGGGTTCAGACTTAAGCGACCATCAACTTAATATAGCCTGCTGTATGCAGAGATGTTATATATAAACCTAATGGTACCACAAATCAAAACCCAGTTATAGATATGCAAAAAATAAAGACAAAGAAATCTAAGTATATCATTAAGGAAAGCCAGAAAACTGTGAGAGAAGACAGCAAGAGAAGAAAGGATCAAGAAAAACTAAAAAAACAACCACAAAACAAGTAACAAAATGGCAATAAATATATACCTATCAATAATTACTTTGAATGGAAATGGACTAAATGTTCCAATCAAAAGACATAGGGTGAGGGAATGGATAAAAAAACAAGATCCATCTATATGCTGCCTATGAGAGACTGATCTCAGACCTAAATACACATGCTGGTTGAAAGTGAGGGGATGGAGAAACATTTACCATGCAAATGGATGTCAAAAGCTGGAGTAGCAATAGTTATATTTGACAAAATAGACTTTATTTTTTAAAATTAATTTTAATTTTTTTTTTTTTTTAGAGAGAGAGAGAAGGAGAAAGAGCGGGGTTGGTGGAGGGGGAGAGGAAGAGGGAGAAAGAGAATCCCAAGCAGGCTCCACGCATAATGCAGAGCCTGATGTGGGACTTGATCTCATGACCCTGATACCATGATCTGAGCCAAAATCAAGAGTCAGATGTTTAATGGACTGAGCCACCTAGGTGCCCTGACAATATAGACTTTAAAACAAAGACTGTAACAAGAGACAAAGAAAGATACTACTTGTAATAAAGGGGACAATCCAACAAGAAGATCTAACAATTATAAATATTTATGCATCCAACATGGGAGCACCCAAATACATAAAATAGTTAATAAACATAAAGGATCTCATCGGTATTAATACAATAATAGTAGGGGATTTTAACACCCCACTTACATCAATGGACAGATCATTCAAACAGAAAATAAACAAGGCAACAGTAGCTTTGAATGACACACTGTAACAGATGGATTTAATAGATATATTCAGGACATTCCATCCTAAAACAGCAGGATATACCTTCTTTTCAAGTGCACATGGAGCATTCTCCAGAATAGATCACATATTAGCCCACAAAAGAAGCCTCAACAAATTCAAAAATATTAAAGTCATACCATGCACCTTTCCTGACCACAGTGCTATGAAACTAGAAGTCAATCAAGAAAAAAATCTGGAAAGAACACAAATACATGGGGGTTAAATAACATGCTACTAAACAATAAATGGGTCAACCAGATTTGTCAAAGAAGAAATAAAAAAATTACATGGAGAAAAATGAAAATACAGCAGTTCAGAATCTTTGGGGTGCAGCAAAAGTGGTTCCAAGAGGGAAGTTTATAGCAATACAGGCTTACTTCAAGAAGCAAGAAAAATCTCAACCTAACCTTAAACCTAAAGGAGCTAGAAAAAGAACAAACAGAACATAAAACCAGCAGAAGGAAGGAAATAATAAAGATTAGAACAGAAGTAAATGATATAGAAACTAAAAAAGCAGTAGAATAGATCGATGAAACCAGGAGCTTGTTCTCATCAACAAAATTGATAACCCTTGAGCCAGACTCATCAAAAAAGAGAGAATGAACTCAAATAAACAAAATCACAAATGAGAAAGGAGAAATAAAAACCACTACCACAGAAATACAATTATAGGAGAATATTTTAAAAAATTATCTGCCAACAAATTGGACACCTAGAGGAAATGGATAAATTCCTAGAAACATATAACCTACCAAAACTGAAGCAGGAAGAAAAAGAAAATTTTAAGAGACCAGTTGCCAGCAATGAAATTGAATCAGTAATCAAAAAACTCCCAACAAATAAAAGTCCAGGATCATATGGCTTCACAGGCGAGTTCTGCCAAACATTTATTTTTTTATGTTCAGTTAGCCAACATATAGTACATCATTAGTTTTTGATGTAGTGTTCAACGATTCATTAGTTGCATGTAACACCCAGTGCTCATCTACCAAACATTTAAAGAAGAGTTAATATCTGTTCTTCTTAAACTTTTCCAAAAAATAGAAAAGGAAGAAAAACTTCCAGATTTGTTCTATGAAGTCAGTATTACCCTGATATGAAACCAGATAAAGACATCACACAAAAAAAGAGAACTACAGGCCAATATTTCTGATGAAATAGTTGTAAAAATCCTCAACAAAATATTACAAATTGAATCTCACAACACATTAAAAAAATCACTCACCTTGATCAAGTGAGATTTATTCCTGGGATGCAAGGGTGGTTCAGTATTCACAAGTCAATCAACATGATACATAACATCAACTTGCAGAAGGAGCGTGATGAAGAGGGTTTATTGTGCCCCTCTGCTCTTTGTTCTCTCAGAAGAACAATATCAGATCCATTTGCCAGATGGAAGAGCTGTCTTCCGAGATCAAGGAATTAGAGCTCCAGCTGAAAGCTATTCTACAGATGAGTCCAAGAATGCTGAAGTTCCAAGTGGATATGACTGTGGATACTGACAATTAATTCCTCATCATTTCTGGTGACCCGAGGAACATGCAGTATGGGAAAAATAGAAGCTGTACGTGTGTATTTAGAGATTCAGCTACTCAGTTTGTGTCCTGAACTCCTCTCAAGGTTCATCTCTGGTCACCATTACTAACAGGTGAATGTGGGACAAAGCAAGGAATGGAATCTGGGGAGTTTGCTGAGAATCTGTTTACCAACAAAGAGAGATCCAATTGTCTACAGAGCTTGAGTTCTGCACCTTAAGTTTGAGACAAGAAAACTACTTCTCTGCCAGCACTAAGCCATGGAATCCCCTCTGGGTAAATGCCCAGTTACACTAAGTGGCAATTGTCCTGCATATGGATTTTGGAAAATTTCCTTTTGTGACATTAGTGATGGAACCCATATCTTTACATTTACCAGAATTTTAGTTTCTGGGTTACTGTGCCCATTCCTTTAATTTTTGAGTCCAAGTAATGGGGATCAAAGCTCTCTGAGTGTCTTGTGAGAAACATTTCACTCCTCCATCGTAATCAGACATAGACCAATAAACCCAAATAACAAAACACTTTTATAACAAATGTCTTTGTGCTCATAGCTATGATCTTTTTTACTTAGTACACATATTAGACAAAGTATTGGTATAAAACTATGGAACATTTATGAGTCATGAACACAGATTAATTGGAACATAAATTGTATTTTAAGTTTTAAGGATCATGGTCAAAAAGTTAAAAATAGCATTAGTAGTAGAATAAAAATACACCAAGTGCCAGAATAAATGTGCTAAATCTTACATAGAATATCTAAAAGAAAATTATAAAAACAGAGTAGTTATAGAACACGATGGGATATACCATGGCAAAGGGTTGGAAGATTTAATATTGTAAAGTGGTATTTAAAGAAAACAGATATTGATTAATTAATCCACCATCAAAGTTATTGATAGAATTTGACATGTTGATTTAAAAATATTGTTAAAATTGCAAAGGGCCACGAATAAACAAGAGAGTCTTGAAGAGCAAAGTTGGAAGAATTATTCTATCGAATACAATAGTCATGATAAAGCTATTCTAAGTGACATAGTATGGTATTAGTGCTACTATAGACAATTAGATCATTGAGATAAAATAGAGTCCAAAAATGGACCCACACTTATCTGGGCTATAGGTAAAGTTTACTCTTTGCAGTGACAAAGGAAAATCTTTTCAGAAGATGGTGTTGGGTCATTTGAATGTCCAAATGGAAAAAAAAGATTCCTGTGCCACATCATAATCCAAAATCAATTCAGATGGATCATGGATTGTAAAATGAAAATGAAAACAAGAATGTCTCTAGAATAATATCTTTTTGAACTTATATGCAATTGTAAGTATGCAGTAAGATGCATACATCACATGTAACAAAATAAGTTTACCTTATTATTACTTTGTGATTATTCATCTTGGCATGTGGCTTAGAAGGTCTTTGTTGCAAATGCCATGAGCATTTCCTTCCCAGAATGTGCTGTCTTCTTGGTACCATTTTTATAACATCATGTAGTTTTACATCATCAGATATTTTGCTTTGGAAATTTACTTACTGCTAACTTGGAGAGCATCATTTCCATGCTTCTCATTTTATTTTGCAAATAATTCAAGAAGCAACATCAAAATACATTTGTAGGGGAGGTATTAGTACTTTTGAAGCAAATATTTATACTTTATTACTTAGTATTTGTACTTTTTTTCTTAGCTACCCCATTCTAAAATTAAAGATGAGATAGTTCAAGATTCAGAAAACAATTGCTTTCAAAATTGTTTCACGATGGTTTTATGGTATATGGTTATTTTCAAGCTCAGTAAGTTGTATACATTAAATATGGGCAGCTTTTTTATGTCAATTATACCTTAATAAAATGGTTTAAAAATTGTGTCATGGAATGAGGATAAAGATTTCTTTTGCTCATCAGATCATATTTGGTGACCGAGCCAGGATAATTGACTGAAGAGATAGGTTATAAGCAGGTCTTGGGAGGGAATATGTTTGTCACCTAGAAAAACTGCCATGATATTAGTTATATATCCTTATTATGCTTTTCTTAGTACTGATATGACCCAGTAGTAAATTCTTCAATTTATTTTGAGGGGAGTTTTCTCCTGTGAAAGTATTTCTGTTTTGATGGAAAAAACGTCCTGACCTGTGCTTGAGGGTAGCTTGTTTCAAAGAGGGACATTATGACATCTTTCCAATAAGCTTTGAACAAAACTTACAAAGTTTTAAAAGTAAGTGCTAAAGCCGTATTGTTTACTCCTGCAGAAAATAAAACTATTTTTTGTTTATAGAAAAGTAACATTTAGCTTAAGAGATGTTGTGTTTGTGGGGCACCTGGGTGGCTCAGTTGTTAGGCGTCTGCCTTCGGCTCGGGTTGTGATCCCGGGGTCCTGGGATTGAGCCCCTCATCGGGCTGTCTGCTCAGTGGGAAGCCTGCTTCTCCCTCTTCCACTCCCCCTGCTTGTGTTCCCTCTCTCACTGTCTCTCTCTGTCAAATAAATAAATCTTAAAAAAAAAAAAAGAGATGTTGTCTTTGTGCTCTAAAGAATGTTATTTTTGGTGGATGCTTCATTAAAAGGATACACAAAACGTGTTCCTACCTTGTTGTACCTGTCATCACTGCGTAAGGCAGACTCTATGTTAGTTCAAGATCTTATAACATGTCATAAAACTATATAGAATTTTACAACAGTAAAATCCAAAACTTTTAATCATTTGAAGGTACTAATGACCAGGAAGGTCCAAGACTCTGCCTAACATATATTCATACAGTGGATGGTCATTAAATATATTTTGAATGAATGGAGGTTAAATCTCTTCCCTAAGGGAAAGTTCCAGTTAATATCTGAACCAGAAGTAGATGTCATATATAGTTTTCTGTTACATTATACGGTTATGTATAAGGTGTTTGACTAAGGTAAAAGGACAAAGAAACATGTTTTCTCGATGTATTTATTCTCAGGAACCTTTGTTCTTTGATGAAATTATTTTAAAGTGGCCATTGGATCTTTAGTGTTTCTCTGACATACTTTATAGGTCAGAACAAAGACTACATTCTGGTTATAGGGCTCTAACAGCAAATAAGATTGCCATATACAGCACTAGGTTAGAAGTCGGTTTTGACTTCGTGCTAGATCCAGTTATGAGATTTCTTACCTTTTTTTCCTGAAACTAGAAATGAGTCTGGGATCACTAGGTGGGCAGACTGGCTGATGTGAATACAATGCTATGTTTCCTACTCTGAAAATAAGGAAAACCCTGGGAAAGTGTGCATGTGCTTGCTCATTACCCAGTGCAGGGACTCCATTACAAATGCCAAGACAGCTTTCCCAAGGAAGAAGAGACGTGAGTTCTATCCAGAAAATAAATCTTTGACAGCCATCAACAACTCCACATTTCGGTAACAGTCTTTCTAGTCATCTGTGTTTTAATTTTGGGGGCATTATGTTGTACAATATAATTCAACCAAATTAGATGTAGTGGTAAATACAATTACTCTTGATAATTTCTATTACTATACTTAATACTATACTTACTACATAAATTTAGGAAAAGATTATTCTGCCTGGATCAATCTTCTTTTAAGGGTAAATAGGTGTTGTGTGTCAAAGATCACAATAATCATCAGCAGCTATATAAAGCTGCCCTTTATCCAAAATACCCTTTTCTTTCCTAAAATATTCTTTGGTGGTGGAATGTAGTGAATAGAGCTGATTATTCTATAGGAAGCACATAAAAGAATAGAGAGTTAATGGGACAAGGAAAGCAGACACATGTTATTGGGAAATTGAATAATAAAAATAGACATTTGGATAATTGCAACAGATGGGCTTGACACAAAACAGAACAGTGCCAATGTAGAGGCTGCTGCATTTTCACAAACAGTACATAGAACTGTATTTATTTATCCAAAATATTCCATTTATATGTAGACAGACACAAGTGCACCAAAGTTCATTTTTTTTCAGTACCGTACTTACGTAAGATAGCCTAATTTATATGTGTGTTTGAAAATAAACACAGTTATAAAGATAGAATTATATGTGTATGTACCAAGTAATTACTACAAAAGAGTTGATAACTTATAGAAGATTGTAAGCTTTCAAAAGGTCAAATACGTGTGTGTATATATGTATATATTTTATTTTATTTTATTTTTTTTAAAGATTTTATTTATGTATTTGACAGAGAGAGACACAGCGAGAGAGGGAACACAAGCAGGGGGAGCAGGAGAGGGAGAAGCAGGCTTCCCGCTGAGCAGGGAGCCTGATGCAGGGCTCGATCCCAGGACCCTGGGATCATGACCTGAGCCGAAGGCAGACGCTTAACGACTGGGCCACCCAGGCGCCCCTATATGTATATATTTTAGATATATTTGTTCTTTTAACTTTAATGACAAATGACTTCTATGTCTCTGTCCGAAATGCCCCTGGGCTCTGGAGAACCAGTCAGTGAATTGAGTTTTATCATTGCAAAGCCTGCTTGTCTTTGGCCCACTCTTTATGTTTTTATCTTCCTGGCATTGTTCCTGGCTTTGACAAGGGCCTTGTGTTGACCTTCACTTTTTATTTACTTCCTCCTTCTTGTCTGGTTCTGAGGCACTCCCTGCCTCATCTCTGCTGCAGAGTAACTTGGTGAATCTGTACCGTTCTTCAGTCCTCATTCTTTGGAGGATCACTATGAATGGTCAATTTGACAACTAAGGCATGAGTTTCCAATAACACTTGTTGCTTGTTAGGCTTCACTTAGCAATATATAGTCACTGGTGAGCCTAACGAGTGGTGTCTGTCGAGAAGTGGGGATGCAGGCTGGACTGTGCTGCATTGGAGGTTAGGAATTGGGCAACTTCTAGGGATAACTATTGAGACTTCTTGCTGTAAAAGGAACAAAGAACAAAAAAGTGTGAGACCATATGTGTGTATATAGATATCTCTATGTAATTTTATATTCCTATTTTAATTTATTTTTAGATAATAGAAACTTAAGTGAGCTTGTTTGCTAAAATAATCCAGTTTAAAGAGAGAGAGGGGATAACCACATGAATAGTGGTTTTGGTTGGGTCCAGGAGGTAGACTTTGAGGTATTAAGTATTCTGTGGGGGATATGAGGCACTTACTGCCTTGTGATAGGAAGGAAGAAGGAAATGGATTCAAGGATAGGTAGGTGTATAGATTGGTTGGTGGAAAATTGAGTGTATTCTTGTATGCTTACTTTTGTTATCTCAATGAAATAGAAGACAAGAAAAATCACTTGTTAGGAGGATAAGTGAAACAGTTTTAACAGGTAAGAGAATGTATGAAATATTCCTCTAAGGGGTGGGAAAGTAAGCTTATTAGAAATAGCAGCACTAGTGAGTAGTATTAAGTGCCAGTTTAAGACTCACAATCATGACTATAATGGGAACACATCAGCTGAATTGTTGGTTATGGTGCTGTATAGGTTCATATTCCACAAATAAGCTGTGGTTATTCCCAAGACAGTGAAAGAAAGAGTGAACCTCACAAAGTCAAAGGCATTTTAAAGGACTGATTGTAATCATGGAGAAGAGAGGCTGGACAAGAAAGCAGGGTCACTTAAGGTGGGACTAACAGCAGTAGGAATTGCTGTGGGGGGGAGGTGTGTCAGTCACCTGATGGTGGTGATGGAATGTGCCAGTGACAGGGGCGTGCTTGAGCAAGTGAGCTCAGATCAGAAATCCCAGTTTTCAGAAGTGTTGTAAAGTCTGGTGAAGACAAGATGCAGGTCTGTGTGGGAGGTGGAGGTTCAAGGAGAAGGAGATCAAAGAACCAAAAGTGTAAGATGTTATCAGCCCACTGGTGTGAACATTATCACTGTTGAGAACACTGGCAAGTAGCTGGGGGGATGAGGAAGACCCTGAGTCACGACCTACCTGGAGGGTTTAATTAATGAAGAATGTCTAGGAGATGAGCCGGGAAGTACATTGAAAGAGGGAGTGGTAGGAATAGAGGATGCTGTAGCCAGAAGGATGAATTCTAGCGATCAGAGGAAAGGGGAGTATGGACTGGAAAAAGCCTGGGAAGCCGGGAGGACACCTAAATCTCCCAGACTGAGGTATGCAGAGTGTGAGACAGAAAAACGTTTCTGGAAGAGTCTTGCAGAGGAGTCCCAGTGAGGACCTGTGTTTCAGTAAGAGGAAAACAGTTAAAACATTTTACAAGTGTTTCAGGTGTGAAGGGAGAGTACAGATCACAGAGAGGAAGGTGGAGAGCAGAGCACGAATGGAAAGTTTTGTAGGAAAAGGTCAGTTGGGAATTAGATTAGGGAGAGGACAATGTGTTACGTTCTCTCCCAACAATGCTTGTCTTGTCCACGCAGTTGTAGACAAAGTACCATGCCCCTTTAATAAAGTACGTGGTAAGCGAAGGACTGTGCTCTTTCTAAGCTGAATTCTGGGTCCTTTATAGAAGTAGGGTGGTAAACATGTATAGTTAAAATTTCTGCTAGAAAACAAACATCCTTGAACTCCTTTGCATACGAACTCAGAACAATTGCCAACCCACACTGAGATCAACATCTGTAAACAACCAGGGATTAAGGGATTCTGAATACTTATCACACAAAACTATCCTCTACCTTGACCATTGCCTCAATTTCCTAATTGGAAATGGATTCAATCATGAAATACTTGTCTTCAGCTATGGGGCAGATAGCATCACAAGAATTCATTGAGCCATTTGTAACATAAATACTTGCAAAAATAATAGGAAGGGCAGAGTAACTAAAGATGGTTTAGACCACTGTGCTTACCATAAAAAATGCATTATTTTATAGTGCTTAGATCAACATTAATGTTGGAATCAACACTTTGTAATTATATTTCTTTTGGTGAAGCAAATAGAGTTTTTTTTTTTTAATGAACGAAGTAGTCAAGGCTCAGTTTTGAGATTTTAAAATTAAAGACAGAAGTTTTTCAGCATTTTTTTGTCAATAGCTGTAGTTACATATCATCCTGTAGCCTGTTTTGTGCTATGTACCTGATCAACGAGATAGCGTTAGTAAATTAAAGCTAAAACTAAATGTATTTATTATGATTTTCACTTTTTTCCCCATAGCTTCCTAAAGTTATCTAGGGGAGGAAATTAATACTGATACTATGTCAAGCAAGGAAAATGATCAGATTTGTATGTGAAGTGGGGAGAAGCCTTTGAAGGAGATGATATCTTCATATTACTTTAAACTTATTTACTCCATTAGAAAAGGTCACTTTTCCCAATAGATTTAAGGAATAAAGATCACATTTGCTTAGGATTAGTGGACAGGCATTTTATAAAGCTGCAAAAGATTCTGAATCTGTTTTCATTATTCTATTGTGGTGGGCACTTGGAGTTAATGCTACTGCAAATGTGGGGAGAAAGAGAGGTTTATTGTTGCCTAAAGCTTTGGAAATAAATTTAGAGCAGTCTCAAAGGAAGACCCTTCCATGAATGACCTGCTCTCTTTTGTACTTGTCTGTTGCTATTTCAAGATGCTATTTTGTTATTGCTAAGAGCCAGTCCAAATCTGATCAACAGTGGTTTCTCTAGAGAATGCGGGTGTGCTTTTTATCTTTGGAACTATTCAGTTTATCTTTAACTTTAAACTGTCTCTGAGTAATTAGTTTGATTTGATGCTTCAACAGAAAGTAATCCTCAAAACTCTTAATAGAGTAAAAAACTGATAACAGAAAAAAAGGAAAGATAATGAAAAATTGCTCTTAATTTTCTCATTTTTAAAGAATACAAAATGATAGATTTTACTTACTCATAGACTTGTTATCTGTATGTGGAATACATATAGGAATATGGACATAAACAAAAAGATTGAAAAAAACCCCAATAATAGTAATGCTCAAGTATTAGCATGATTTTATGTCTTAAAAATGTAATCATATGGTTTATGAACTTTTTTTTTAAAAGATTTTATTTATTTGACAGAGTGAGAGAGACAGCGAGAGAGGGAATTACAAGCAGCGGGGGGGGGGGGGGGAGGGAGAAGCAGGCTTCCCGCGGAGCAGGGGGCCTGATGCGGGGCTCTATCCCAGGACCCTGAGATCATGACCTGAGCTGAAGGCAGACGCTTAACGGCTGAGCCACACAGGCGCCCCTGGTTTATGAACTTTTAAAAACATTTTCTTTGTGCTTATTCTTGCCACATCAACAGTTACTCAAACTGTACCTTGGATGTATATTTGCTAAGAGGTAGAGATACTAATTTATGAATTATTATAGTGAAGCTAATTTTTTTTTATTGAAGTGTAGTTGACACACAGTGTTGCCTTAGTTTTAGGCATACAACATAGTGATTCGACAACTGTATATATTATGCTATGCTCACCACAAGTGTAGCTACCATTTGTCACCATACAATGCTATTATAGTTCCATTGACTATATGTCCTATGCTGTACCTTTCATCCTGGTGACTCATTCATTCCGTAACTGGAATCCTGTATTTCCCACTCCCCTTCACCCATTTTGCCCATGCCCCTACTGCCCTCCCCTGTGGCAACCATCAATTTGTTCTCTGTATTTATGGGTCTCTTTCTGCTTTTTTTGTTTGTTCATTTGTTTTGGTTTTTAGATTCTGCGTATAGGTGAAATCAAATGATTTGTCTTTCTTTGTCTGACTTATTTCACTTAGCATAATACCCTCTAGGCCCATCCACGTCATCACAAGATCTCATTTTTTTTAAAGGTTTATTTATTATTTTAGAGAGAGAGAGAGAGAGAGAGAGATTGAGTGAGTGCAGTGGGGAGGAGCAGAGGGAGAGGGAGGTAAAGAATCTCCAGCATACTCCTCACTGAGCAAGGAGCCCAATGCGGGGCTTGATCCCAGGACGCTGAGATCATGACCTGAGCTGATATCAAGAGCTGGATGCTTACCAAATGAGCCACCCAGGTGCCCCTCATTCTTGTTTTATGGCTGAGTTATATTACACTGTGTGTGTGTGTGTGTGTGTGTGTGTACACACTCATCTATCAGTGGACACTTGGGTTGATGAAGATGATGTTTTTTAGAATTTTCATGTCATATAAAACATTCCTTTTTGTTGTCCTTTAAAATAATTGATTATTCAGATAAGGGTTGATGGTATTAGGCATGGAGAAGTCATCAGTTTACCAAAGAAGAATTATCCCCATCCCTGCAAACCGGGGGGTTTGCCAAACTCAACCCTGGGAACTTGACCAATCTTTAAAGATGGAAACCACCTTATTCAGTGTTTTTCCAAAGGTTTGGAGTTCTGGTGGGTATGTGGCTTTGCAAAATCACTCCGGTGAGCTCAGGGCAGAGAGAAATGACTAGATTTTCCTCATAACTTATCAGCCTCAACAACATTTAAACAATTTGTTTACAACTTGGGTAGGTATTATTTAAAGAAATTTCCCACAGAAAAATAGTTTGAAAACTATTGACTAAATACAAAACATTTGATTTATACACCCTGAAAGTAGGGTACATGGAAGTTTTATGTCTGTTTGTCTTTAGCTCCCCAGTTACAAGCCAGTATCTATGGCAGAATCAGGACCAGATATTTATTTGTATACGTTATCCATCTTCGCCGCCTTCTCTTCTTATCCCTATTTCTTTCTTCCTTTCCATATATCCTTCCTCTGTCCCTTCCTTCCTTGACTTCATTTGCCAAATATTGGATTCTGTTTGACAGGCACATTGCTTGACATAGAGAGGGCACTGAGATCTGGTTTAAAAAGACACATAATAAACAAGTAAATCACAAAACAATATAGCGAATGCTACAACAAAAATATGAACAAGATGAACATGTAGTTGACTGGATTACTGTAAGACCCGAAGTTGCCTTTCCTGAGTCATGGTACAATAGTTAGCATTTGAATTCTGCAATCAGATTTACTTTGAGGTCTTTTCTCAACCACTGATCAGCTGTGTGACTTTTGATAACTTTCTTAATGTGGATTACTTTATAATTCTTAGAGAAGGGAGATGCAATCAGACAAGCATTACCCTTCTTCCTACTTATAAACCCATGGCAATGTCTATCTACCTAAAAGAAAAAACCATTTTCCTATACTTAGAGCACTCTGACACTGCATGTGTAAGTTTTCCCCCCAAACCAACCAATTCTTCAACTCTTTGGACACCAGTTGTTTTTCTTGCAGTTCAGTTATGACATTAACTAGCTGCAGACCCCACAAGTTAAGGACCCAGTCCTACAAGATGGCCATGACTTCAGACGCTGGTCACAAGGTTTAGGTTGTTTCCTGTACTTCTGATCAACCACTTATAAATTGGGAGTTCTACAACCCCCTCCTCATGTACCATAATTTGCTGTAATGGCTTCCAGAACTCAGGGAAACACTTATGTCTATTGTTTTATTATAAAGGATATGAAAAAGATAACAGATGAACAGCAGGATAAAGAGGTACATAGGATTAGGTCTGGAAGAGTCCCAAGCCCAGGGGCTTCTGTTCCCTTGGTGTGGGGGGTGTGCCAACATCCCAGCATGTGGATGTAGTCACCAATCTGGAAGTTCTTAGTTTAGGTACTTTTATGGAGGCTTCATCACATGGTCATGATTGATTTATTAGCTTAATCTCCAGCTCTTCTTTCCTCCTTGGAGGATGGGGGATGGGGCCGAAAGTTCCAAGCTTCTAATCATGCTTGGTCTTTCTAGTGACCACTCACCATCCAGGGGCCCACCAAGAGTTGCCTCATTTGAAATATAATCCTATAATCCAGGAAATTCTAAAGGATTTAGGAGCTCTATGTCTGGAACCAGGGACAGAAACCAAATATACATTTCTTATTATGTCACAGTCCATACCCTGGTCTCAGGCCCTGGACCCCTTAGAGCAAAGTCATCATATTTTTCAAAGGATTTATATTTGATGTAGAACAGATATGCCAATGGTAGCAACATGAATATGCCTAATATTTGGAGAAGTCAGTGTGAGATAGAGATGGATTGAAAGAGACAACTGATTTGTCTTACAAAACTGTTACAAACATTTTCATATTCTTTTACAGTTTGATTCTCCCCACCCCGATCTACTGCTATTTGTACCTCATGATAAGCTAATGCGGAACTATTTAGCACAGAAATCAGCTCATAGTTAGCTAGATTCAGTTCTTCCCCAGACCAGTCATTTTCAAAGGGTATCACATCCTGAAGAGGCTTTAACTCATTCTCTCAATACACTTGATCGTCAATATTAGTATTATCATAAGACTTATTTACATAAGGTAGTTGATTCTTACCAACTCTAATATTTTAACATATCATAGTATGATAACACCATTCAGTTTCACTACAGAACAAATCAGTAAGAATTAGAGAGGTATTTGTTTTGCCTTCCCAACAAAATCTACCTTTGCCCATATATAAGATCTTATTAAGGACAGGCATTATTACAGTTGGCTATCACTCATTTGTGTCTGGGTTCTAAGTTAATTAGATACAAAGCCATTCACTCTGTCTCATCTCAGAGGCTTATACAAAGACTGGTTTCCATTATGTGTAGTTACATAGCAGGACCCACTTCTGTCCTAGGGGGAGGACATGAGCAGTACTTAGATTAGTTTCTATCCCTACTAGCTGTATCACAGGATATATTTTATTTCAACTTATTCTGGGGGCAAGAGCAATCATAGTACATTGATGTAAATTATAAGTGCCACCAGAGAACTTCCATACATTTGGAGGGCCATAAGATTCCCAAAGGAGTGCCCCTAGAGCCACAGCAGCTAGAATCAAGGACCATTGCTTAATGGCCAGTTCAGACTCCATTTGTATTAAAATAGTCAAGAGACCCTGTTGGGTCAGGGTACAGGTCTTTTCCCAATGCTGGGTTCTAGCATTATCCATAATTATTTGTTGAGTAATAGTATCCATTTTAATATTCCTTAAACCCACATCTCTCTCTAGCTACTGCCATTTTTCTGTTCCTCCTTATAGAAATACTCCTAAAAATACTGCTTAAAATATATACTTATAGTCTTTGTTTCCTCATTTCACATTTTAAACTCTTAGTGTACCAAGAAAAATAGTCATCATCATTTATCATTAGGGTTTAATGGATTATCATCTATTTAAAATCTTTGTTATTTCTACAAATAATTTAGACAGAAGAATACAGGGATAGTGAGAATTACTATTCAAAATTGTGATAAGTCAGGTGCCTGGGTGGCTCAGTTGGTTAAACGTCTGCCTTTGGCTCAGGTTATGATCCCAGAGTCCTGGGATTGAGTTCCACATTGGCCTCCTTGCACAGCTGGGAGCCTATTTCTGTCTCTCCCTCTACCTGCTGCTCCCCTCTACTTGTGCTCTCTCTCTCTTTCTCTGTCAAATAAATAAAATTTTTAAAACAAACAAAATTATAATAAGCATTAAACATAGCAAATCTCTCCATATCAAATGATTTTTGCTACATGCACCTCATTAAAGATAAAGGAATATTGCCACATACTTCTTTAGCAAAAAGGGATGGTTCCAGGTTTTTGTTACAAAAAATTACATGATGATGTTTTTCCTATTAAATGATTAACTAGATGACAATGCTATATTTCCTTTTTGTCCTTAGAAGTGTATTATTCACACACTGATTCTTGAGTTTGAGAAATTTCATCTATAGATATCATCGTCTGAAGGCTCATAGTCTGATATTTCACTTATATGATCAATTTCATCATTATCAGTAGAATTCAGTTAGGCTGTCTCTTTGTGTTCATCTCATTTTTCTAGTAATTGTGAAATGTCTTGTGTATTTTCTTTACCATTGTGGGCAGGAAAAAAATCTGAATTCTCAACTTTGTTCAGTGAAAAGTAAAAAAACACTACAGGGATTGTTTTTCTCATGTTTGGATAACAGAAAAAGAAAATTGAAGAATGATGATTTATTTCACTGTTGCATTATCCTTTTAGGTGAGTTTAATATTTTCCCATTTTTATATTTTAGTCTCTTTTTTAGCATACATGAATTAATGATGAATAGTAATAAAATAAATTTTAAGATTGTGAAATAGCAAAATGTTTCAAGATATAGAAGACTTAAGAACATTAAGTTTCTGTCATATACCTTAGATTTATAAAAGGGTCCACTAGATTCATATGATAATTCAAATAGAATGATTCTTATTCTATTAAAAATAATAAACTTCTTATTTTATTTTTTCAAGATCTCAGAGACTAAAGTAATGAAATATTAACCTTTACAAATGGAAATATTCAAAGAAGAAACTCAAAAATTGAAAATTAGATCCGGTGGACTCTGATTATATATTGATCTGCCTGCTCTTACCAAGCTTTCTACCTCCCACAAATACAATGAAATGATCTTTTTCAGGTTATTAGTAACTTAAGTCTTAGCCAACTGTATAGTCAGTTTTGCATTCTCCTTGTAATGAATTTGTTCAAGCTTCTATGTAGCTGACTTCATCTTCTTTCTTGAAATCCTATTTTAAGTGACTCCTGTAATATCAACCCTCAACGGTGTTCCTTTTTAATCTCTTACTCTTACTCATCCAGTCTGAACACTGGAGAACCTGTGGTCTCTGTCCTTAGTGTTTCTCTCCGTCTCTCTCTCTCTCTCTCTTTTAAAGGTTTTATTTATTTATTTGGCAGAGAGAGACACACAGCGAGAGAGGGAGCACAAGCAGTGGGAGTGGGAGAGGGAGAAGCAGGCTTCCCGCGGAGCAGAGAGCCTGATGCAGGGCTCGATCCCAGGACCCTGGGATCATGACCTGAGCCGAAGGCAGCTGCTTAACGACTGAGCCACCCAGGCGCCCCCATCTACTCGATTTTTGTAGATGATCTCATCTTGTCTCATCTGTAGATTAGTGAGTCTCCATTTAGATACACCATATTTTGTCAACAATACAGTAAAAGGATCATTCACCACAATAGGGGATTTATTCCAGGATAGTTTAATATCCATAAATTGATCAGTGATAAAAACTCTCAACAAAGTGGGTTTAGAGGGAACATACCTGAATATAGTAAAGGCAATTTATTACAAACCCACAGCTAACATCATGCTCAACATTGAAAAGTTGACAAGGATGTCCACTTTTATTCAACATAGTACTGGATGTCCTAGCCACAGCAATCAGACAAGAAAAAGAAATAAAAGGCATAGAGATGCCATATTTCATATGGCTCACACTGAACTATTTCATACCCCTTCTCCAAATTGACATCCTCAATCCCCATGTCTTCCCTATGTCAGCAAATAGCAGCACCATTTACCTCTTGCTTGCTACAAACACTTATGAACCATCCTTGATTATTCAGTAGTAAACTTAGACATCTCAATCTTCAAAATATATTTAAAATATGGTAACTTTTTACCATCTTCTGTGTAATAACTCTAGTCTAAGCCACCATTGTCAGTCACCTGGACCACTGCACCCATCTTCTAAATACCCTCCAATCTTGCTGTCCTGCAACTTATCCAAACATGAGAAAAACAATCCCTGTAGTGTTTTTTCACTTTTCACTGAACAAAGTTGGGAAGTCAGATTTTTTTCCTGCCCACAATGGTAAAGAAAATACACAAGACATTTCACAATTACTAGAAAAATGAGATGACTATAAAGAGACAGCCTAACTCTGAATTCTACTGATAATGATGAAATTGATCATATAAGTGAAATATCAGACTATGAGCCTTCAGATGATGATATCTATAGATGAAACATGACATTCTGTCACAGACTGATTTGCAAGATATGATATGAAAAAAGCAAGGTGAAAATACATAAAGTATTCTATTAAAATACAAAAATAAATTCTATCAGTGTAGGATGATGTGTGGATTCATAAATGCTACAGTGTTTTGTAGGACACATGACAGGAGTAACAATAGTTATGGAGGCAGAGGAGACTGAGACTAATTCGATTTACTCAATTTAAATAGAAATTTATTAAGATAAAAGTGTTGTAATTAAGCATTTATTATTTTATTATTATTTTTTGTTGAGGTACAATGGACATGTTATATTAGTTTCAGTTGTACAGTATAATGATTTGATATTTGTATATATTGTGAAATGATCACCACTAAGCATTTATTTTATTTTTATTTTAATTTATTTTTTATTTTTTATTTTCTAAAGATTTTATTTATTTTTTTGACAGAGAGACACACAGCGAGAGAGGGAACACAAGCAAGGGCAGAGGGAGAGGGAGAAGCAGGCTTCCGACTGAGCAGGGAGCCTGATGCGGGGCTCGATCCCAGGACTCTGGGATCATGACCTGAGCCAAAGGCAGATGCTTAACGTCAGAGCCACCCAGGAGACCCTTAAGCATTTATTTTAATGTGTCTAATTCAGAATCAGAGTGATAAAGCCTCGGTTAGGGCTTATAAACTAGGGTATATCTTTTTAGGTAAATGTAAAAACATTCTTTTGCTTCAGTGAAGCAGTTTGCTGAAGTAGAATGCCATCTGAAGCTTAAAAGACTGAACTGAAGATTTCTAAAGATAATGATTCTAATTACAGACCTGACATACCTTAGGATAATTCTTGGTTCTCTATTAGATCAATAGGAAACACCCCTTCTTTGTGCTGCTATTAAGGATCGATTTGCACAACCACCTCTTTCACACCCTTACCTAGTCCCCATGGTAAGGATCATGAGCCAATATTTGGCATTAGACAAACCTGCTGCTACGGAACAGGCTATGGAGAAAAGCTTCACGTGGAATGAAGTGTATATGTAAATGGCGTCTATCACGTGCTAAGACGCGGTTGTTGCCCTTAACAAATTTTAAGATTTTCTTGCTGCTGAAAGAAGGAGGAGAAGGAGGAGGGAACAAGAAAGAGGTTGGGGGGGAGTTTGCGGATTATTTTCTGGCAAAGAACAATGTGTGGCCATTGGTTCTTTTTTTCTTTTTAAAGACTTACTATAGTGTGTGTGCGTGCGTGCGTGTGTGAGTGTGGGGAGGGGCAGAGGGAGAAAATCTTCAATCAGACTCCCGCTCAGCATGTACCCTGAAGCAGGACTCAGTCTCACCACCCGTGAGATCATGACCTGAGCCAAAACCAAGAGTTGGACCCTTAACCTATTGAGCCACCTAGGCTCCCCTGGCCATTGGTTCTTATGGATGAGGAGGAATAGGTATTAGAATATACAGTTTTACAAATGAATTTGTGAGTTTATATATCAAGGAAAAGAATAAGACACATCTTTAAGAGTTTCCCTAAAGTTCATTCATTCTTTCATTTATTCTTTAGATATATTTGGGTGCCTACACATACTGTCCTAGGTGGTATTGGAATAATTAGGGACACATAAACAGAGTTCATATCCTTGTTCAGGTTAACTTCTGTGTCATAGGCAGATAGAAAAGCAAGTATAAAATAAAATAATTGTGAGATTTAAAAGCTATGAATAAATTAAGGGCTCGGATAGAGAATTCAGATAGATGAAAGGGCCAAGCCCAGTGAAGAGTGAGGAGAGGGTGCACTCCAGGCACAGGGAACATGTGCAAGTTCCCTGAGATGGAAAAAGAGCTTGATATCTACAGTCAACTGAGGAGTATGGTAAAAGTACTGTGAGCTGTGGGTGGGGTGGGAGGGAGTGAGTCCTAACAGGGGAACCTGGAGAAATAACCTGAACCTACATAATGCAGAAAACCTAAGCCATAATAATTAACTATCTTAATTATACATATTTTTCAAGAAATGTCTCTTATTCCACACACTGCAGTGTGGTGAGCACATTTTTTCATTGAACTAACACTGTTGTTATTCACATATACAACTAACATTCTTTTTTTAAAAAGAATTTATTTTTTTATTATGTTCAATTAGCCAACTTATAGTACATCATTAGTTTTTGGTGTATTGTTCAACAATTCATTAGTTGCTATAACACCTGGTGCTCATCCCCACACGTACCCTCCTTAATACCTATCACCCGATTACCCCATTTCCTGACCCTGCCTCCCTACTGTAACCCTCAGTTTGGTTCCCCGAGTCCAGAGTCTCCCATGGTTTGTCTCCCTCTCTGATTTTTTCCCATTCAGTTTTCCCTCCCTTCCCCTGTGGTCCTCTGCACTATTCTTTATGTTCCACATATGACTGAAACCATATGATAATTGTTTTCTCGGCTTGACTTATTTCACTTAGCATAATCCCCTCCAGATCCATCCATGTCAACGCAAATGGTGGGTATTCATCCCTTCTGATGGTTGAGTAATATTCAGCCTTCCACAAATTCCTTGCATAATTTGGCTGTTGTGGACATTGCTGCTATGAACATTGGGGTGCATGTGCCCCTTTTTTTCACTACATCTGTATCTTTGGGCTAAATACTTAGTAGTGCAATTGCTGGGTCGTAGGGTAGCTCTATTTTTAATTGAGAACCTCCATACTGTTTTCCAGAGTGGCTGTATGAGCTTGCATTCCCACCAACAATTTAAGAGGATTCCCCTTTCTCCACATCCTCGCCAACACTTGTTGTTTCCTGTCTTGTTAATTTTTGCCATTCTGACTGGTGTGAGGTGGTATCTCATTGTGGTTTTGATTTGTATTTCCCTGATGGCTAGTGATGTTGAACATTTTTTCATGTGTCTGTTAGTCATTTGGATGTCTTCTTTGGGGAAGTGTCTGTTCATGTCTTCTGCCCATTTATTGACTGGATTATTTGTTTTTTGGGTGTTGAGTTTGAGAAGTTCTTTATAGATCTTGGACACCAGCCCTTTATCTGATCCGTCGTTTGCAAATATCTTCTCCCATTCTCTGGGTTGCCTCTTAGTTTTGTTGACTGTTTTCTTTGCTGTGCAAAAGCTTTTTATCTTGATGAAGTCTCAAAAGTTCATTTTTGCTTTTGTTTCCCTTGCCTTTAGAGACATGTCTTGAAAGAGGTCGCTGTGGCCAATGTTGAAGAGGTTACTGCCTATGGATTCCTGTTTCACATTGAGGTCTTTCATCCATTTTGAGTTTATATTTATGTATGGTATAACAGTTTCATTCTTCTGCATGTGGCTGTCCAATTTTCCCGGCACCATTTATTGAAGAGACTGTCTTTTTTCTTTTGGATATTCTTTCCTGATTTGTCAAAAATTAATTGACCATAGAGTTGAGGGTCCATTTCTGGGGTCTCTATTCTGTTCCTTTGATCTTTGTGTCAGTTTTTGTGCCAATACCATACTATGTTGATGATCACAGCTTTGTAATATAGCTTGAAGTAGGCATTATGATGCCCCCAGCTTTGGTTTTCTTTTTCAACAATCCCCTGGCAATTTGGGGTCTTTTCTGGTTCCATACAATTTTAGGATTGTTTGTTCCAGCTCTGTGAAAACTGTTGATGGTACTTTGATAGGGATTGTATTGAAAGTGTAGATTGCTCTGGGCAGCATAGACATTTTCACAATGTTTATTCTTCCCATCCATGAGCATGGAATGTTTTTCCATCTCTTTGTGTCTTACTCAATTTCTTTCATAAATGTTCTGTAGTTTCTAGAGTATAGATCCTTTACCTCTTTGGTTAGGTTTATTCCTAGGTGTATTACGGTTTTTGATTCTATTGTAAATGGAATTGATTCCTTAATTTTTCTTTCTTCAGTTACATTGTTAGTGTATGGAAATGCAACTGATTTCTGTGCATTGATTTTGTATCCTGCCACGTTGCTGAATTGCTGATGAGTTCTAGTAATTTGGGGATGGAATCTTTTGGGTTTTCCACATACAGTATCATGTCATCTGCAAAGAGAGAGAATTTGACTTCTTCTTTGCCAATTTAAATGCCTTCTATTTCTTTTTGTTGTCTGATTGCTGAGGCTAGGACTTCTAGTACTATGTTGAACACAGGTGGTAAGAGTGGGCATCCCTGTTGTGTTCCTGACTTTTTTTTTTTTTAAAGATTTTTTTCTTTTTTTTTTTTTTTGGAGGAAACACAAGCAAGAGAGCAGCAGAGGGAGAGGGAGAAGCAAACTCTCTACTGAGGGAGCCCGATAAGGGGCTCAATCCCAGGACCCTGAGATCACGATCTGAGCTGAAGGCAGCCATTTAACCAACTGAACTGCCCAGGTGCCCCATCATGTTCCTGACCTTACGGGAAAAGCTCTCAGCTTTTCCCCATTGAGAATGATATTCGCTGTGGGCTTTTCATAGATGGCTTTTATGATATTAAGGTATGTTCCCTCTATCCCTACACACTGAAGAGTTTTAATCAGAAAAGGATGCTGTATTTTGTCAAATGCTTTTTCTGTATCAATTGAGAGGATCATATGGTTCTTGTCTCTTCTTTTGTTAATGTGATCTATCATGTTGATTGATTTGCCAACGTTGAGCCACCCTTGCATCCCAGGAATAAACCCCACCTGGTTATGGTGAATAATCCTTTTAATGTACTGTTGTATTCTATTGGCTAGGATCTTGGTGAGTATCTCGGCATCCATGTTCATCAGGGATATTGGTCTGTAATTCTCCTTTTTGATGGGATCTTTGGTTTTGGAATCAGGGTAATGCTGGCGTCATAGAATGAGTTTGGAAGTTTTCCTTCCATTTCTATTTTTTGGAACAGCTCCAGTAGAATAGGTATGATGTCTTCTTTAAATGTTTGGTAGCATTCCCCTGGGAAGCCATCTGGCCCTGGGCTCTTGTTTTTTTGGAGCTTTTTGATTACTGCTTCAATTTCCTTGCTGGTTATTGGTATGTTTAGATTGTCTTTTTCTTCCTGTTTCAGTCTTGGTGGTTTATAAGTGTCCAGGAATGCATCCATTTATTCCAGATTGCCTAGTTTGTTGGCATATAGCTGCTGGGAATAAGTTCTAATAATTGTCTCTGTTTCCTTGGTATTGGTCGCGATTTCTCCCCTTTGATTCATGATTATATTAATTTGGGTCCTTTCTCTCTTCTTTTCGATAAGTCTGGCCAGAGGTTTATTGGTCTTAATTCTTTCAAAGAACCAGTTTCTAGTTTTGTTGATCTGTTCTACTGTTCTTCTAGTTTCTAGTTCATTGATTTCTGCTCTCATTTTTATTATTTCTCTTCTCCTGCTTGATTTAGGCTTTATTTGCTGTTCTTTCTCCAGATCCTTTAGGTGTAAGGTCAGATGTGCATTTGGGATTTTTCTAATTTTTTGAGAGAGGCTTGGATGGCTATGTACTTTCTGCTAAGGACTGCCTTTCCAGTATCCCATAGGTTCTGAACTGATGTGTTTTCATTTTCATTGGTTTGCATAAATTGTTTAAGTTCCTCTTTGATTTGTGATTGACCCATTCAGGGGCCAATAAAAAGAGGATGCTTTTTAACCTCCAAGTGTTTGCGTTCCTTACAAATTTTTCCTTGCGGTTGAGTTCCAGTTTCAAAGCATCGTGGTCTAAAAATATGCAGGGAATACTCTCAATCATTTTGTATTGACTGAGACCTGATTTGTGACCCAGTATGTGATCTTTTCTGGAGAAAGTTCCATTGCTCTCAAGAAGAATGAGTATTCTGTTCTTTTAGGATGGAATGTTCTGTATATACCTACAAAGTCCATCTGGTCCAATGTATCCTTCAAAGCTCTTGTTTCTCTGTTGATCTTCTACTTAAATGATCTGTGTATTGCTGTGAGTTGGGTGTTGAAGTTTCCTACTATTAGTGTATTATTATCAATATGATTCTTTATTTGGTTATTAGTTGGTTTTTGTAGTTGGCTGCTCCCATGTTGGGGGCATAGGTATTTACAGTTGTTATTTCTTGTTGGATAGACCCTTAATATGATATAGTGTCCCTCTGCATCTCTTATCACAGTCTTTGGTTTAAAATCTAATTTGTTTGGAAATGGTCCAGTTTCATTCTTCTGCATGTGGCTGTCCAATTTTCCCAACACCATTTGTTGAAGAGATTGTCTTTTTTCCATTGGACATTCTTTCCTGCTTTGTCAAAGATTAGTTGACCATAGAGTTGAGGGGTCCATTTCTGGGCTCTCTATTCTGTTCCATTGATCTATGTGTCTGTTTTTGTGCTAGTACCATACTGTCTTGATGATGACAGCTTTGTAATAGAGCTGGAAGTCCGGAAATGTGATGCCGCCAGCTTTGCTTTTCTTTTTCAACATTCCTCTGGCTATTCGGGGTCTCTTCTGGTTGCATACAAATTTTAGGATTATTTGTTCCTTCTCTTTGAAAAAAGTGGATGGTATTTTGATGAGGATTGCATTGAATGTGTAGATTGCTCTAGGTAGCAGTGACATCTTCACAATGTTTGTTTTTCCAATCCATGAGCATGGAACGTTTTTTCATTTCTTTGTGTCTTCTTCAATTTCTTTCATGACTATTTTATAGTTTTCTGAGTACAGATCCTTTGTCTCTTTGGTTAGATTTATTCCTAGGTATCTTATGGTTTTGGGTGCAATTGTAATTGGGATCGACTCCTTAATTTGTCTCTCTTCTGTCTTGTTGTTGGTGTATAGGAATGCCACTGATTTATGTGCACTGATTTTATATCCTGACACTTTACTGAATTCTGTATGAGTTCTAGCAGTTTTGGAGTGGAGTCTTTTGGGTTTCATCAAGATAAAAAGCTTTTGCACAGCAAAAGAAACAGTCAACAAAACCAAAAGACAACCAACAGAATGGGAGAAAATATTTGCAAATGACATATCAGATAAAGGGCTAGTATCCAAAATCTATAAAGAACTTATCAAACTCAACACCCAAAGAACAAATAATCCAATCAAGAAATGGGCAGAAGACATGAACAGACATTTTTCCAAAGAAGACATCCAAATAACCAACAGACACATGAAAAAATGCTCAACATCTCTCGGCATCAGGGAAATCCAAATCAAAACCTCAATGAGATACCATCTCACACCCGTCAGAATGGCTAAAATTAACAAGTCAGGAAATGACAGATGTTGCCGGGGATGCAGGGAAAGGGGAACCCTCCTACACTGTTGGTGAGAATGCAAGCTGGTGCAACCACTCTGGAAAACAGTGTGGAGGTTCCTCAAACAGTTGAAAATAGAGCTACCATACGATCCAGCAATTGCATTACTGGGTATTTACCCCAAAGATACAAATGTAGGGATCTGAAGGGGTACGTGCACCCCAATGTTTCTAGCAGCAATGTCCACAATAGCCAAACTGTGGAAAGAGCCAAGATGTCCATCAACAGATGAATGGATAAAGAAGAAGTGGTATATATACACAATGGAATATTATGCAGCCATCAAAAGGAATGAGATCTTGCCATTTGCAACAACGTGGATGGAACTGGAGGGGGTTATGCTGAGCGAAATAAGTCAATCAGAGAAAGACATGTATCATATGACCTCAATGATATGAAGAATTCTCAATCTCAGGAAACTAACTGAGGGTTCGTGGAGTGGTGGGGGGGTGGGAGGGATGGGGTAGCTGGGTGATAGACATTGGGGAGGGTATGTGCTATGGTGAGCGCTATGAATTGTGCAAGACTGTTGAATCACAAATCTGTACCTCTGAAACAAATAATGCAATATATGTTAAGAAAGAAAAAAAGAAGATAGCAGGAGGGGAAGAATGAAGGGGAGTAAA